>NW_023604972.1:36873996-36896002 GCF_014898055.3 Talpa occidentalis
TCCCCCAGAAATTAGATTTGGTAAAGATGGAAGCCCATTTGATGGTTGTGTCCAGTTATTCCACTTTTGACTATTGCGTACTCTGGTTAAGTTACTTTAACTCTCTGCCTCAGTTTCCTCCTCTAAAAAAATCTATCTTAGAGTTGATATGTGGACAAGAACTGTGTTCATTATTTGGGTGAGAACAAAACTCACATGAGCATTGGCTAATATTATGTCAATGCCAAATATTTCAATATAAACAGTTTTTATTTTTTCTGTATAAACTATGAAAATCTTATGGAATAAAATTTATCAAAATGAAAGTCCTAGAGAATCATAAAACAATATGTTATTTCAAATACTGATTGTTAATCACTCTGCTTCCAGATGAAAATGTTTTTCAACCATCTCAGTTCATATTTACTAAATTTCTTTGAATTGTATATTAAAAACATGATGAAAACAATATTACAAAACTTTAAATTATGAAGAGGAGCTAATTCCTTCAGTGCATTTGTACTGTCTTATTCTTATCTCTGACAAATTTTAAGTTTTGTTAGAGATCTAAAAAACAAAGGAATGTTTCACGCCAATGGAAAAAAAACCTACATAAACAAAAAATAACAGAGTTATTGATTCTCAAGATGAACCTTAAGTTTTTGTATGATTGTGATTTCTCCATAATTTACCAAACTAGAGATAAAATGGCATATGAGTGTTTAATTTTTTTAAAGATTTATTTATTTATGCATATAAGAGCCGGGGTGTAGGCCAGAGGTGTGTGTGGGGGGGGTGAGAGGATTAACCAGAGAAAGAGGGGAGCAGAACAGGCAGATTGACTGAATATACTGCTGAGGGGAGCAGCAGGCAAGACAGGCAAGGTCTGCTTCCCCATGTGGGTCACCTTCTTGGCCAGGGATCCGGCTCGTGCTGCAGTGGCTGCAGATAGCTTCATAGTGCTGAGACTTAATCCCTTGTACCAGTAGAGAGTCCCCCATAAGTGTAAGTAGATATATATAACAGATAAATAGATATATATAATACACACTGATCATGATGTAATGTCTGACCCCTTCTTTTTAATTTTTCCTCTTTCATGAATATTTTAATCTCATAAGAAATGAAATTTTCTACACAAAATTTTCTATGCAAGTGTTTTCCTTTTCTGTAAGAAAGATTAATCTCAGTCCAATTGATATGCTTCTCAAAAAACCTTTGCCTTTTATCATAGCCTTGGCAAAATACAAAGACTTCTACCCCAGTCTAATTTATTAACTAATAATAATGTCATCATAGGGTATTTCAAAGTATATTATCACATACATTATGTAACTATACAAATAACCTTATGAGAGAAGGACAATTATATAGGTTTTATTTCAACTTTTTTTTGATGTGGCTTATTTTAAAAAGCAAATGTATTTTATTTATTTATTTGTTTGTTTGTTTATTTATTTATTTATTTATATATTTGTAAAAGAACTGGGGTGTAGGCTAGAGGTGTGGGGGGTGAGGATTCACCAGAGATAGAGTAGGGAGTAGACTAGGCAGATTTACTGAGATACACTACTAAGGGGACCAGGGTGGGTGAGACAGGAGCTGTCTGCTGTGCCATATGTAGGTTAGGCCCTGACCAGGATCAACTCAGGTCATGATGGTGATAGTGCTGAGACTAACCCCTAGGCCATAAGGAGGACCCAAACAAACTTTTAAACATTACTTGGCAATTATATATTTATTTTAATATTTATTTATTTATACAAGAACAAGGGTACAGGCCAGATGTGCGGAAGGGTGAGAGGATTCACCAGAGACAGAGTGGGGAACTGAACAGGCAGACTGTCTGAAATACACTGCTGAGGGAGCAGCAGGTGAGACAAGAGAGGTCTGCCACGCCATGTAGGTTGCTCTGTGGCCTGCGGGGATCGAACCAACGGTGCAGAGGCTGCGGACAGTTTCACAGTGGTGCAGCTTCACTGCACCACCTGGGAGACCCTGGACATCATCTTTTTTTTTTTTTAAGATTTATTTATTTTTATACAAGAACTGGGGTACAGGCCAGATCGTGGGAGGGTAAGAGGATTCACCAGAGACAGAGTGGACAACAGAACAGGCAAATTGATGAAATACACTGCTGAGGGGAGCAGCGGGCGACACAGGAGAGGTCTGCGGCACCATGTGGGACCCTTGTTGGCAGGCCAGCTGGGATCAAACCCATGCTGCAGAGGCTGCGGACAGCCTCACAGTGTGGCGCTCAACCACCTGCGCCACCAGGAAGTCGTATTTTTAAGGGCCATTAGAGATCATTTTGAGAATGTGGTCATCTCACAAATAATATAACTAGTATTGAGAGTTTACCCAGTTTATACAGTATTACATAGCACACAGTGGTAGGGTTAAAACAAGAATTAATATCTCTGACTTGGACAATAAAGCTTATTAACCTACACTTTAGCATGTTGTCTTTATTATTACAACTATCATTTCACTTATTGTTTTAGATCAACAATTCTAATTTTTTGACTGAAAATATAAACTGAAACTTTATCCTAGTAAGAATACCTGTTTTCCTCTTCTCTGCCTTTTCCACAATTCCAAGTGATTTACTTCATGTAACCAAAATAACTTTTCAATAATTTACATAATTTTTCAATTATATACTAGTTGAAATGTTAACATCAGTGACTTCAACCTCCTAGTAATTTCAGGACTCTCAGTAGCTTTTATAATAAATCAGGAAATATAATATTTTTGAGGAAATAGTATACCCTCTAGAGACCAGGAAATAATTTATTTTTATATTACTAAGGTCCTTTCTATTTGCTTTTATTTTTTTTAAATTTTCTTTTAAAGATTTATTTATTTATGCATAAAAGAGCTGGGGTACAGGCCAGAGGTGTGGGGGGTGAGATGATTCACCAGAGACAGAGCAGAGAACAACAGGCAGATTGACTGAAATACACTGCTGAGGGGAACAGCAGGCAAGCCAAAGAGAGATCTGCTGTGCCATGTGGGTTACTTCCTAGCCGGGGGGGGGGGGGGATCAAACTTGTGCTGCAGTGGCTGTGGACAGCTTCATAGGTTGCATCTTAAACCCTCGCACCACCAGGGAGGCCCCTATTTGCTTTTAGTCTGCTGATTCAGAGTCCATTTCATAGTTCATTGGTATCACTAAAATTGAGAAAATTGAGAAAAATAAGACTACATGAACTTTACATAAGTAAAGGATAATATTCTTGCAGATAGTTTGGGGACTCAACTGAACTAGTTTAGAACTCTGACTGCTCATCAGTGTAGTTACTATGAGTAAATTTTATTTCCTTGTGAACCAGTATTATAACCATTTATGTTTGAAAATGTAGAGAAGGAATACTTCAAATGCTTGAGTAGGCTGATGGAGTGAAAAAAGGTATAGATCTGATGTTAGAGGCCAACATTTATATATTAAATTATAGCTTTATATTGAATGGCCTCTATTTTTTTGAAACTTCTCTATTTATTTTATATATTCATTGCCCTATTCGATTTCATAAGTTATGTGTTAAATTCATAATGTTATCAAAATGTGACAGGTAATGGGAAGTTTGAGATGACAAGGAACATTTGAACCCTTACTATTTCCAATAATAATGCCATTTCCTAAACACATCTTTTATAACATATGTGCCTGGGTCCAAGAATAGCACCCCTTGATATATAGTTTGCTATTCTGTTCTTAATTTTCTAAATTACAATTCCCTGTACCTGGTATATATAAGATTCTCTCATATGCACTGACAGAAAAAAAATCCTGTACAAGTGGTATGTCTTTGACTACTTATTCTCATGTACCCATCCAATCCCAATATTCAGTGTTTTCTAGGATTTATTAAGCACAGATTAAAAGTATCGTTTTTATCATAAGTTCCTTCTTACTTCTAAAATGTTCTTAAATTTTAGTAACTACTTTATTGTAATATATGAATATGGAAGTAAATTTGCAAATTTGGGTACAGATAAAATAACCTGCAGAAGTTTAGAGTTTCCCAAGGAAAAGTAGGAAGAGTTATCAACTGTGAAGTGCCCTGAAGTTTTTGTGTGCCCTGTTCTAGCACCCTGTCTATGCTGACACCACCTAGAGAAGCATGCCTACAGGTCCACAAACAAATGAAAAAGGAGACATTTCTTGTGATGAATTTTATCTCTTAGTTCTTGCATTTTTCACACATAAGTTTTGTCTGGCTTAAAGATAAGTATCTCCTGAATGCAAGCCTGCATGTCCCTTTCCACAGAGGTGTTAGAAAATTATCATACGCCTGCACGCATAAATACTATTTTGTCACTTTAATTGCCCTTTTAGTGTGATTTATTTTTTCTATTAAAAAAAAAAAAAACCAAAACCCTGCATGTTATAAAGGTATATAAGATGGGCTTTTTATTTTGGATGGCAGTGAAAGCAGCTGACTGGCTGCTTTGTACTAGTCTGTATTACTTTTTGTACTAGTCTGTTTTTCTCTATGCTAGCCCTCAACATTTGACTCTAAAAATAAATTTATTTACCTCCATATATTCGTGACTATTAATTTTTAAGTCAGTATGATTGTTTCAATTTACGGAGGATAATTCATTCAAGTGACTATTTGTTCTTGCAAAAACAATTAGAGTACTTACTATATGCCAGAAATTATACTTTGCCTTGAAGATAAAGCAACAATTCTTTTAAAAACATTAACACTATTCCTAAATAGTAGTAATATTGGTTGTAATTATGTCATTTTAAATAATAATCAGAGTTCACTTCCACATGCAATTAGTGTCACATCATTCTGCTCACACCTTCAAGACACATTTATTGATTTTTCATCTATTTATTTAATACATGCTTATTGATTACCTACTGTATGCCACACTCTGTTTGAGACATTATAGATAGATTAGGGAATGAGATCAGATATAACAGGATGATTTATGTTTCAGAGATTTGTAGACTTTTGTAGAAAAGTTTGGCTTTTTCTTTAGATAAAGCAGAAACTGTTATGTTGAACAGATTATTGCATTAACTGCTTTAATATAGTGCCTTATCACTCTAGTTCCTGTATTAAAAGATACTAGATATTTGCCATTATCGATACAGGGAGATCATTGTGGGGAAAAAATATAAGTGAGATTGATGATTTGAAAACAGCTATGGGGTTCGTAAATGTGAAGTTGATTTTCTAGATCTGAGTGTAAGATTTGAGGTCTGGGAGAAGAGATATAAACTGACTCCAAATTTTGAGTCCTGAACAATTGGCACCATAAAATTGCACAAAACTTTGTGTGTTTGCATGTGAGTATGTGTGTGTAAATGCATTCACATATCATATGCTATAATACATATTGTATATTAAATAATATTTTTTTAAATATTAAAAGTATGAAGTGGTTCCGTGCATGAAAATAACTGAACAATGTGCAAATTCATTTTAGTGCATTATATGCAGTTAAAAACCTCATACACATTTATAGATTTCCCTCTCTATAATTTCAGTCATTTTATATTTGATCTTTTCATTGACAACTTCCCAGAATATTTTTCTATAACATACTTTTGAATCAGTCATGATATATTTTTTAATTCCTTTCAATTGTATTTATTGTATAAGATTTATTGTATAAGCACTTAAGATATTATCTTTCATAATCCTCTTTTTTCAGTTATTATTTTTTATTTGTTCATTCTGAGATTATTTACATTTGCTGTAAGTGAGTGATATGGTAAATGTGATGTTTAGTGCTGTTTTTGAATATAAAATAAAGGATTTTCCAAAGATATAAAATGTGTAGAAGTGTTAAAATAAGATTTATTTCCTTTTTCTTAAATTATAAAATTATTTCTTTTTTTTTTAAATATTTATTTATTTATTTATACAAGCACTGGGTACAGTCAGAAGCACAGGAGGGTGAGAGAATTCACCAGAGCCAGAGCAGGAAGCAGAACAGGTAGAAGGACCAAAGTACACTGCTGAGGGGAACAGCAGGCGCAGCAGGAGAGGTCTGCACGTCATGTGGGACTCTCGCCGGAGGAGGATCGAACTGGCACTGCAGAGGCTTCAGGCAGCTTCACAGCCCAGTGCTCAACCGCTGCGCACCAGGGGAGACCTGTTAAATTATAAAATTATTTCTATATAGTCCCTATATGAAGTGAAAAAGTCATCATTTTGTGTCAGATGTTATATTTTATATTACATAAGCAAAGCATGACACAAGTCTTTACCATAGTCAGCCTTAAAAATATTACATAATAAAGTACTGTTTTTAAATTTAACTATATAGGATTGTTACGGAGCAGCCCCGATATAAAACGGGTTGCTGTGGGTCCTCACCAGTGCGCTTAAAAGGGACTTATTAATACTCCACTGCAGGCATGCACAAAAGGTTAATAAAAGGTTTATTTACAAGGAAAGGGAACTGAGGAAATGTACAACTCAGGGAGAAAATGGGAAATAAAATCTTTAATGTGTCCTACCATATCCACTGACCTGGAAACCCAATGGCATTCTCAGAGCTGGCTGTGCGCTGTGAGCTGGCTGAGAGCCAAAAAAAGGGTATTTCCCCAAAGCCCACGTGTCTGGTTTTATACCAAACCTGGCTGCTTAACCCCACCCTCAGTTTCCAGCACCTTCCCTTTGGTGGTATGGGATTTGTCTCTCCCAATGTCTTTTGGCTTTGATCTAGAGTGGGGGTGGAGTCCACAAAGCCTGTATGGAATTAGCTTTAGGACATCCTTTTCCCCCTAAGAGGATAGCATATGCTGATTTTAAATACATATCATTGTGAATGTTTTTTTTTTTTTAAAGATTTATTTATTTTTATTTATACAAGCACTGGGTATAGTTAGAAGCCTGGGAGAGTGAGAGAATTCACCAGAGTCAGAGCAGGGAACAGAACAGGCAGACTGACAAAATACACTGCTGAAGGGAGCAGCGGGCGCTACAGGAGAGGTCTCCATGCCAGGTTGAACCCTCGCCAGTGGCCAGGAATGAACCAGCGCTGCAGAGGCTGTGGGCAGCTTCAGAGCAGCCCAGCGCTCAACCACTGTAGCACCGGGGAGGCCTGGAATATTATTTTAAAAGGCTTAAAAACTAATGAAAGAAAGAAAGAAAAAAAAAAAAACTAATGAAAGTGTGACACTTGAACTTAAAGACATTAAATTAAATGAAGTAAAGTAGATAACAGAGGGCATACATTATAAGATTGCTTTATATATAAACTGGATAGTCAAATTCATAGAGACAGGAGCAGGGAAGAGAATGGAATGGGAAATTTTTTTTTTTAAAGATTTATTTATTTATTTATTTATACAAGCACTGGGTACAATCAGAAGCGCGGGAAGGTGAGAGAATTCACCAGAGCCAGAGCAGGGAGCAGAGCAGGCAGAAGGACCGAAGTACACTGCTGAGGGGAGCAGCGGGCGGAGCAGCGGGCGGCAGGAGAGGTCTGTGGGCCATGCGGGACCCTCCTCTGGTGGCGGGGAGCAGCCCCGGATCGAACTGGCTCTGCAGAGGCTGCGGGCAGCTTCGCAACCCAGCGCTCAACCGCTGTACCACCGGGGAGACCCTTACACTGCTTCTTCTTATGAGGAACTTGTATCCGAAATTATAAAGCAAGGAAAGAAGGAGGAGGGTCCCCATGGCGCGCAGACCTCTCCTGCTGCCCGCTGCTCCCCTCAGCAGTGTACTTCGTCAGTCTGCCTGGTCTGCTCTCCTCTCTGACTCTGATGAATTCTCTCAGCCTCCCGCTCTTCTGACTGTACCCAGTGCTTGAATAAATAAATAAATAAATAAGCAAACAAATAAATAAATCTTTAAAAAAAAAAGTTACTCAAAAAAAAAAAAAAAAGAAATAAAAAAGAAACAGTGTAAAAAGAATTAAACAAAAAATAATTTTAACCCTGCTGGTAGAATAATCCTTTAAATGCAGCAATTCACAATAGTGTTATATATAGAAAGGAGATCAGTTATTATTTTAAGCCTGCTAAATAAAACTTAACTCTTGGAATGGCATGCCACTTGACCTTTCCTGGTTTCACCAGCAGTAATTTAACTGGTGCAAAGGCAATACACTTGCAAGTGTCTCCCGCTGACATGACAGATTCTCCTGGTAGATCACACAATGTTCAAAAGGGATAAGTCTCTTGCTTCGGAATGCAAGAAAGAACTATTTTCCCAAGGAGCTACATGGTCCATATTGAAGAATGATAAAAAAAATTTTCATTCTTTGTCTCAACTTGTACTATCAGCAGGCCCTCTGAAATCAACTCCAGCAGTTAAACATTCAAAAACTACTCACTTTGAGATTGAAATACTTGATGCTCAAACAAGAAAGCAGATATGCATTGTGGATAAGGTGAGTTTTATTTATTTAAATTTTATCTCATCTACACCTAAATTGTTGAACATTTAATTATGTACTAATGAGGGTTTTCTAAAGATATTCCTAAATTTAATGCTAATTTTATTATAAGTAGGATAGATGCTTTTTACATTGTTCTAGTAGAAGATTTTCACTCATTTTTCATATTCAATTTATATAGTAGTTAATAATTATTAGTTTCTCTTTTCCTCTTATGTTAGTCACTAGCAAGAGGTAAAACTTCCAGTACTTATGCACTTAACTACTTGACAAAATATCTGTAGGATTTTATCTTTATGCACTTCATTGTATATTCAAATTATCAAAGTGATTTAATAGTGTTTGTGGAAAATATCAGACAAAAAGCCACCAAAATTACTAGAAATTATTTTTAGCATATATGATCAAAACTACTCATTAAAATTATTTAGAATTGATTAATTTGTCTTGAAAACACACATTTCTTTTTTTATGATAAGATTACTATATGAACAACAGTGTTCAATTTCCTAAAAAGGATGTTTTGCTTAATGTTACCTATCAATAATCATATTTCCTATTTTTCACTAGGGAAGATAAATATGTATTTCCTTATTGCCTCAGAAATTTAGAGGTTAGAGGAAAAGCAAAGGAGAAAGTTGTATACTGTTTTCAATTACCAGGAAGATAATTTTATTTTTTATTTAGTAATATACCACTATGACCAGTCTGTTTGTTGAGTAATATAGACTTTTATTTGCAGATCAAAATGAAAGATAAGAAATTTTACAATTCATATAGGTGCTAAGTGAAACATAGAGCTACAAAACCATTTTTTGAGCAACTCTAAATCAAATTAATTTTCTATTTTACCAATGTGGTTTATGTAATTTATATACATGCATTATAATGTTAACATCAATTTCAAGCATGTTATCATTTATCTGTATTTTAGTATATCGATAAAGTTTTTACTTTTTTTATATTAACAAGAATAAGACAAAAAATAAAAATCTCATTCAGAAGTTGCTGATGTTCATAATATCTCACTATTGAAAGTTTAGAATTTATTAGAAAATACAAATAAAAATTGAGAAACAAGACAATGCATGTGTGGATATAAATTAGTGAAGAATTTCCAAAGACCACGATTATAAAATGAGATTACTTATTGTGTCCTTTGTGATAAATTTCTAAATGTTGACAATAAAGCCACCCACACCTTAAAGGAGAAACTGATGAGCTCCCAATTATTTTCATTAAATTTTCTGCTATTGACATTGTATTTAAAGCGAAAACATGGCATTTTCCATTTCTAGTATTAAGTTGCAAAAATATTAAGCATGTAGAGAGCCAGTATCCTTTAGAGATAAGCATTTCACTTAGGAATCTCACTTTTGAACTCTAAAAGTGCTGGTATTTGCATCTCAAATGGCAAACCTTGAGGGAAATTCAGTAGCTAGTTAGGGGATTAATTTTGGAATTCACACCTTTCTTTATTGCACAATCAGGATCATATGATTTGCAACTTACGATAATCAAATATTTGATTTGGGATTTTACTTTGTCCTATTTTAGTTTAGTAATTTGGTAAATTGTATCATTGTATGGCAAGACATTTGAAGGAAAATATCTGGATTAATTTGCAATGTTTTATTTCATGATTCCTAGCAGTTCATATCTGTAAACATGAGAAACAATAATTTTATTAGTTGTTTAGATATTATTTTTCTTACACAAATTAACAGCTATTTATTAAAGTCATATTAAGTGCTTTTTATTGGAATTGGTACTACCTAGCATGCAAAAGAAATATTGCTTGTGACTTAGTCCCTGTTTTTTAATAAATGCAGTATTATAAAGTAGTAAAAGTTAAATGTCATGTACTTTGGAACTAAGCATATCCAGAATGAATCCCTGCTACATCAATTATATCTATCAAGGCTCAAGAAACTCATAATTGCTGATCCCCAGAACAATTATTTAGAAATAGGCTAATAAAATCTATTCTGTAAGCTTACGTGAAAAGAATAATTCATATATATATGAAAGATAAAGAATTTACAATTATATATATAACATATATACATATATATGGAAATAAGGAATTTTACAATTTTATATGTATATAAAGCATATAATATCATAGTGCCTTGGACATAAAGGAGACTGTATATATGTATACATACAATTTTGTATGTTTATACATTTACACATATACATGTATATATGTGTATACATATGTACATTTAATTTTTAAAATCATTCTGTGAGATAAAAATCCACAAAATCAAAGGAAAAATATGAAATGATTAACTTTGTGATAATAGAACAAAATTTATACTTCTTTTTTTAAAGATTTATTTATTTATGCATACAAGAACTGGGGTACAGGCCAGAGGTGTGGGGGGAGTGAGAGGATTCACCAGAGACAGAATGGGGAACAGAACAGGCGGATTGACTGAAGTACACTGCTGAGGGGAGCAGCAGGCAAGTAAGGACAGGTCTGATGCGCCATGTGGGGTGCTCCCTGGCCTGCCAGGAATCTAACTCAGTGGCTGTAGACATCTTCATAGGTTGCATCTTAACCCCTTGTGTCACCAGGGAGACCCTATACTTAACTTCTTAATAATTATCCATTGACATGCTTACTTTAGATATAAATTTCCAAATATCTTGAGTAGGATATATAGTTTAGTAATATTTGCTCATTATTTTCAGCTACAGTTCATATTTTCTGCCTGCATTTCCTTCTCCTAAATCCACCCCGTTTCCCCATCACTTCTCAAAATATGAACTCGATGACATCACCTGTTAGCTGTTGGTGAATATCTTTCTAAATCCAAAGACCATTTTTCAGGTGTATCTTATTCTGTGTATATGCAACATTTGCCACAACTAATCACATCCACCTCCTTAACACATTTTTGCTATTTGAATTCCAGGATAACACAATCATTTTTTTTTTTTAAAGCTTACTTCATTTTCTTTACTGTCTTTTTGCTACTTCATCATCTGCCTTATTGTGTGTGGCCTGTCACCAATTCAGTCATCAGAACTTCCACTATCTTTGGTCATTTACCTATTGAGACCAATAAACTCTAAATATCATCTGCCTATTGATGACTGATAAACATATAATTTCAATTCACATTGTTCTCCTCATTCCAAATCCTTTTATTTACGTATCTATGTATCAGGTGTCTATCTGTTTGAATGTTTCCTAGACATACCACTCCTAGTAAATCTAAAACCAAACATTTGTTCTCCCAAAAAAATTTTCCACAGAGTTTTCCAAGTCAGTATATGGCCAAACACTTACAGGAATCATGACTCATCTTATAGTCTCACACTTGGCATACAGTTCATCTTCCTAGTGATACCTTCAAATATATCCGGCGCTGACAAATTTTTACCACCTCTACTGCCAGCACTCCTAAATCATTTCTCTGCCTCTGTCCTTAGTACCTTCAAAATATTCCCTACATAGCAACCAGAACCAACCTGTTAAGTGATGTTGGATAATATTCCCTCCTCAAAACAAATCAGCATCTTCTTTGAGGACCTTTCCCAGATATCTATTTAATATTAGAAAAATATGCCAATATTATCTTGTACCTGTCCCTGCTCTATTTTTTATTTCACTAGTACTTATCATCACTTAACATATTGTTCACGTTCCTCTTTTTATTTTGCATTTTGTTTGGCCTACTCCTTGTACGACAACTCTACTTTTTGTTTCATTGCTCTATCTCCAACATTAAGATTGTGCTCGACACAAAGATTTTAACGATATAATTCATTGTATTACGTAACATATATAATAAATTGGTGCATAATCGAGTGATAAGTGGATTTGACAATACAATCATGCTTAGCAGTGATATTCTTGACAATACTCTCATGCTTAGCAGCGATAGTCTTGATAGTCTTGACTACAATGCTTGAGTATACATTTTTACATTTTCTAAATGAAATTATCAATGGAATAAATGTAAATATATTACAAAAAAAGACATTTAATTAAACCATTCCATCGAATGGCTAAATTCCTCCTGGTTGTCCCCAGAAAGATGCATAAAATTTAACATTGTGTTAGCATATAACTTACTAACAGATAATAAAACAATGCAGATGGAGATATTAAATTAACCGATTTAGGTATTTCCCATTAATAATTAAAATAAAATGATTATCAAGGGTGATCAAATGGATAACAGATTTAAAATATTATTATATATCATTCTTAAGCCTTTATTGGAACATCAAAATATATAGAAAATACATTAAAAAATGGAACTATGAATGTTTTCAGTTACTAACTATCCCTGTCTCACTTCTTTTGTGTAAAATGTCAGACGCTTATCTCATGATAAGTCGATGATTCAAGAGCACTGGCAAAAACTCTAAAAGCTAAAGTTGATGAATGTTTCCAGTATCAGCCCATTCTTTTTTCTTTAATCTTTTCTCCAAGAAACTTGACCTCAAGAGCCTTCATTCTTCTATTGTTTTATTTTTTCTATGTCAAAACTCTCAAAAGCATTTTCAAAGACTTACAAAAAATTTAAGCATTCAATAATTCTCTAGCCCTTCTAATCTCAAAAATACCAATTTTTACCAAAAAATAGTATATTTACAGAGTAGTAGAACTGCATAAAAATTGCTCTTTTAATATGGTAATTTGAAATATTGAGATGCTTTCATTTTTTACTTGTCACTTTTACCTTGGTCATGCTTCTTAGCATATTTATGCCTGAATTTGTTCATCTGTAAAATGAGAATGACACTTGCTTTAAAATAGTCTCATGGCAGTTTTCAGGCTTTCATATATATGTAAATAGCAATAAATTCTTTTTTTTCTATTCGTCTTTGTCTACCACTCCTTCCTTTCTATTTTTTCTTCATCTTTCCTCCTCTATCCTCATCCTCCATAAATGTCCCATTTTTCCTGCTTCCTCCTCAGGTTCCCTTTCTCCTACTTATTATGTAGTGTGATATACTAAAACAAACTTTTGAGTTTGGATTCAGATAGAAATGAATTTTAATATAAATCTGACTGCCTTCTCTTTTTCTTGGTCATGATGCAATATCTCTGTCCCTTACCATTTTCTATAAAACAATTATTATTGCCTTTTATAGAGGAAATGAAAGATGCCAGTAGAGATATAAATATTGATAATCAATGTAATAGTAGAGAAGAATAAATATATCTGTAAAGCAATTCATGAATAATATTTGTAAAACAAACATAGTTTATTGTTTATATTTAAATTTACATTTTCCCATATGAATTTATCACCATCACCGTTTAGAAGGTTGAACTAGATGAATAAGTTTTAGAGATTGCACTTAGAAAGAGAGAAATTGAAATTTACCAGATTTAGTGTTTCTCCAACTCTCTATTTTGACAATTTGGAATACCACAATAAAATTAGAGTATTAATTGAGAGATATTTGTTCACATATTTGTCAACTGTTCTATTAGGAGTTAAAGATAATGCATAAGCTCAAACTAATACAGTCCCTATCCTCATATATTTTATTCATCTTATGGAAGAAAAGCACAAAAGCTTATAAGAATATTTGAGTGAGAAAGAAGATATCAGTGGTGTCAAATTCATTTAAGAAGGACACGGAAATACTAAAAGTATCCCTTGTGTTAAGTTCTGTGGTGCACATTGTTGAATTTAATTAGATTGTTTTTTAGCAGAAAGATTTTGGAGAAAAAAATCAGTCTGTATTTGAGAATGACAACTAATAATCATAGGAGAATTAAGTTTCCTTTCTTTTGTAGGTAACTGAAGACTTCCAAACATACTTGTTCCAAACTTTTCATTCTTCGACTCTACAATGACTCAGTTCAATTCATATTCTTGGGATTATTTTCTAACGATTTTTTATTATTCCATCATTCAATAATTTAATCACCTACTCAAAATCACATTTTGTAGTTCCCATTCTATGAGTTTTGGACAAATTTTATTCTTCACCCCGGAATGCTCCTTCAGGATATGTTCAATTCATATTAATTTCTCATGGGGCAATTGAGAGACATGACAACCCCTTTGTATGCTATTTACTATTACCTAGATGTATTTATTGTCCCAGTAAATAAATTTGTTAAAAATCTCCACTATATACATTACATAATCTAGTAGTTGGAAATGGGTATTTGTGAGCTATCATCAAAATCAAAAGAAAAAGATTGTGCTTGTTTGATTAAGAAAAAACAATAACAAGGCTTGTGTTTGATAAATAAGTATTTTATTTTTTCTCTTAATTGGTATTCATTGTATATTACAAATTCCTAGTCCATAATATGGTCAATTTTGTTTAAGTGATAATTTGTCCTATATAGTTAAAGCACTATGATATGGAAGACAGTGAAATTACATAGATGATACGGAAATGGTCTTTTCCTTATTGTTATAATTCAAGTTGATCAAATGCCTTGATTCTGTTATAAAATATAAGTATTTCTTGGATGCAAAATTAGAGCATGTCATATCCAGGCAACTCTTGGATTTCATTCTGTATATCACATTTTCTTGACAATCAAGATAAAATAGTAACCTTCAAAGATTTGTGTTATGAATACAGAGATATCTTGTAATTAATTTTTAGGTAAATGATGAAAGTACATAAAAAACTATTTTCCATGGAAATTTATACATGGCACAAAAGAAGAAAAGCTAACCATGAGTCAAAATAAACTAAGAGGGATATTATACAATTAAAAACAGGCCTTTTTCCCATTGAGAAGGAAAGAAAATGGAAGAAGAAAATTAATAGGCTTGCATTTTTAAAAAATTTTATAAGGGCCTCCCTGGTGCGCAGTGGTAAGCACTGGGTTGTGAAGCTGCCCACAGCCTCTGCAGCGCCACTTCTATCCCCGGCAGCTGGGCGAGGGTCCCACATGGCGCGCAGACCTCTCCTGCCGCTGGCTGCTCCCTCAGCAGTGTACTTTGTCAGTCTGCCTGCTGTGCTCTCCCCTCTGGCTCAGGTGAATTCTCTCACCCTCCCATGCTTCTGACTGTACCCAGTGCTTGTATAAATAAATAAAAAATTAAGAAACTTAAAAAAAAATTATATAAGATTTAGAAACCATATTATGTGTAAGGAATCAAACTAAACCTATCAAAATATGTTCTGTTGGTATTTGGATGTTGAGTGTTGTGATGGGTAATCACATGTAAATAACCCAACATAGATAATAGTGTAAGCCAAACAGAGGTATAAAAAAGTACTATTTGATCCAAATGATTTTTCTTTCTTTTTTATTTATGGATACAAAAACTGGAGTGTAGGGCAGAGGTGTGGGGGAGTGAGAAGATTCACCAAAGACAGAGTGGGGAGCAGAATGGCAGATCTATTGAAATACACTGCTGAGGGGAGCAGCAAGGGAGACAGGAGAGGTCTGCTGCGCCATGTGGGTTATCTCCCTGGCTACAGTGCTGGTGATAGTTTGATAGTGCTGTGTCTTTAACCCCTGTGCCACCAGGGTGCCCCCAAATGATTTTGTTTCTATTGAAGAAATTGAGAACAGTTTAAAAAGTCTTTTTCAGTTATACACAGTTCCAGAACACTGAAGGATCATCAAGGGGATATATCTAACAGGAAAGGGCAACTCCGAAAGTAGAAATTATCTTTTCTAAATGCCTTACATCCTCTGCCTTTCAGGCTTTAAGTGAAGGAATATTGTTATACAGATTCCTCTTGAGAATTTAGAAGGAAGGCAAAGATAATTTAAGAGTTTCAAATGTGCAAACGTTTCAGACTCCATACCATTAGTATATTATGTTTATTAGTGGTTTTTAAACTGACAGTCATCAAGTAATTTTCAATCCCTGTTGATCTACCAGGATTCAACTGAGTAACCTGAGCCGACCAACCTGTCATCACATAAGGCGTATGAATACCACACCCATTTATTTTCCTATGAGAAAGTTGTTCTATTTTAGATAGATTAATTTTGAACTTCCTACTATATCTAGATAACAGATATTTTATTTGAGAATTGATCTCTTAAATCAAGGAATGCTGTATCTGCTTTTTTCTTAAAACTCATCTTTCTAACATTCATTTTGTGAAAAATTGACTTATTACCTGTCTCTTTTTCTTATTGCTGTTTAAGTGTTCTCTTGCACTGCCTCAAAAATAAACGTTAAATGTTGCTCATATTTGTTTGTTTCAAGCTTTGCAATTATTGGTTATTTGACTTTTTATATTCAAAATGTAATATAATTAGTGATTTATTCTAGAAAGACATTTGATGAATTGCTGGGTGTCTAGCTAGATCCTTTATTTCTCAATACAGTCTGTATGCCATTGAATGTGGATTTATAATCGGTTTCTCATAAACCTCATTTAATTATTTTATTTTTTTTTTTTAAATATTAAATTTTATTTTATATTCCCCCATACAATTGCAAACGCCCCATTCTGACCCCAATCCTTCCCCTCCCGCCCCCCCACCCCCAAAAAGTGTCTCTGGTTCATAGTTTTTTGTTGATTTTGATTTTCACTTTCTTATATTCATTTTCCTGGTCCCTTATTTAAGTTTTCTAGATTCCTGCTATGAGTGAGACCATCCGGTATTTTTCTTTTTCTTTTTGGCTTATTTCGCTGAGCATGATCCTTCCAGTGCCATCCATGTTGCTGCGAATTGCATTTATCTTTTTTGAATGCTGAGTACTATTCCATGGTATATATGTACCACATCTTCTTGATCCAGTCATCTATTTTTGGCATTTGGGTTGTTTCCAAAGCTTAGCTATTGTAAACAGTGCTGCTATTAAACATAGAGTGCAGGTGCTTTGGAATTGATGTTTCCTGTCCTTTGGGTAAATACCTAGGAGTGAATTGCTGATCATATGAAGCTCTATGTTTAGTAGGTCCAGAAATCTCCACACAGCTCTCCATAGTGGTTGGACCAGTTTGCACTCCCACCAACAGTGCACAAGAGTTCCTTTTTCTCCACATCCTCGCCAACATTTGTTGTTGCCAGTTTTTTAATATGTGCCATTTTCACTGGTGTGAGATGGTATCTTCATGGTAGTTTTGATTTGCATTTCCCTGATTACAAGTATGTTGAACATTTTTTCATATGTCTGTTGGCCATTTGCATTTCCTCTCAGAGAAGTTTCTTTTTAGCTCTTCTGCCCATTTTTTGACTGGATTATTTTCTTGTTGCTGAGTCTCATCAGCTCTTTGCAGATTTTGTGATCAGTCCTTTATCATTAGTGTTGGGTGCAAAAAATGTTCTCCCAGTTGGTGGGGTTTCTCTTTGTTTTGTTATTGTCTCTTTTGCTGTGCAGAAGCTCTTTAATTGATGTAGTCCAGCTGTTTAGATCTTTCTCTTCACTATCACTGCTTTTTGATGTGGTCTGTAAAGATGTCTTTGATGTCAAATCCCGTAGTGTTTCGCCTATATTCCTTCTATATATTTTATGGTTCAGGTCTTATGTCTAGTTCTTTAATCCATTTAGTTGATTTTGTGTATGTTGAGGTAGTGGTCAAGCTTCATTCTTTTGCATGTTAGCGACCCAGTTTTCCCAGCACCATTTATTGAACAAACTTTCTTTGCTCCAATGCATAGTCTTTGCTCCTTTGTCAAAGATTAGTTGACCATAAATCTGTGGGTTTATTTCTGGATTTTTCTATTCGATTCCATTGGTCTGTATGTCTGTTCTTGTCCAATACCATGCAGTTTTGATGATTATGGCTTTGTAGTATAGTTTGAAGTCTGGGAGTGTGATGCCTCCATTTCCTTCTTTTTTTCAGTAGAGCTTTGTCTATTTGGGGTTTTTGGTGATTCCATATGAATTTCATCAATAATTGTTCTATTTCTTTGAAGAATGCCATTTGAGATTTTGATTGGAATAGCATTGAATCTGTATATTCTTTTGGTAGGATGGCCATTTTAATAATGTTTATTTCTTCCAATCCATGAGCAGGGATGTCTTTCCATTTCTTTGTGTCTTCTTCTATTTCTTTAACAGTGTTTTATAGTTTTTTTGTATAGTCCTTTACCTCTTTTGTTAGATTTATTCCCAAATATTTGATTTTTTTTTTTCGATAATAAAGGGGTGGTTTTTTGATTTCTTCTTCTTCAGATTTATTGTTTGTGTATAGGAAGCCACTGACTTTTGGTGTTGATTTGTATCCTGCCACTTTACTGAATTGATTGATGAGTTGAATTAGTTTTTCTGTGGAGATTTTGGGGTTCTCTATGTATATTATCATATCATCTGCAAATAGTGATAGTTTGACTTCTTCTTTCCTATTTGGATTCCTTGGATGTCTTTCTCTTGTCTTATTGCTCTGGCTAGGACTTCCAGTATAATTGAAAAGCAGTGGTGAGAGTGGACATCCTTGTTCTTGTTCCAGATCTTAATGGAATTGCTTTCAGCTTTTCACCATTGAGAATGATACTGGCTGTTGCTTGTCATAGATGCCTTTATGATGTTGAGGTATGTTCCTTGTATCCAAGAATTTCAAGGCTTTTATCATGAATGGTTGTTGCACTTTGTCGAAACTTTCTCAGCATCTATTGATATTATCATATGGTTTTTATATTTCTTTTTGTTGATGTGTGGATAACGTTGATTGATTTTCGGATGTTAAACCATCCTTGTGCCCCTGGAATGAATCCAACTTGGTCTGGTGAATTATCTTATGGAACATTGTTGGATTTCTGATAGCTAAAATTTATTGAGGATTTTGCATCAGTGTTCATTAGGGAGATTGGCCTATAGTTTCCTTTTTGTGTTTGTCCTTATTCGTTTTGGTATTAGTTAATATGGCTCATAGAACGTGTTTGTATTGTCCCTTCCTTCTCAATTTTGGAAGAGTTTGTGAAGGATAGGCACTAATTCGTCTCTGAATGTTTGGTAGAATTCATTTGTAAATCCACCGGTCCTGGGCTTTTGTTTTTGGGAGGTTTTTTGATTACCATTTCAATTTCGCTGCTTGTAATTGGTCTGTTTAGGTGTTCTATTTCTTCTTTATCTAGATTTGGTGATTGTAGAGTTGTAGGAATTTGTCCATCTCCTCTAGATTGTTGAACTGTTTCCATATAACTGTTCATAGTAGTTACTGATTATTCTTTTGATTTCTGCTGTGTCCGTTGTGATTTCTCCTCTTTCATTTATGATTCTGTGATTGTGCTTTCTCCCTTTTCCTTTGTGAGCCTGGCTAGGGTTGTCTATTTTATTTATTTTTTCAAAGAACCAGCTCTTGGTTTCATTGATCTTTTGATTGTTTTTTTAGTTTCAATTTCATTATTTTCTGCTTTTTTTATTATTTCTTTTCTTCTACTGGTTCTGGGTTTTTTGTTGTTCTTTTTCGAGATCTTGAGCTTCGAGATTAGGTTGTTTCTTTGAGTTCTTTCTTGTTTTTTGATGTGAGCTTCTATTGCTATATATTTTCCTCTTATTACTGCTTTTGCTGCATCCCATACATTTAGGATATTGGTGTCCTCCTTGTCATTCAATTCAAAGAATTTTTTAATTTCTTCTTGATCTCCTCGTTAGTCCAGTGGTCTTCCAGTAGTGTGGCTTTTAATCTCCATGAGGTAAGATAGTTCCTTGCCTTCTTTTATATTATTTTCTAGTTTGATGCTTTGTGGTCAGAAAAGATGGTTGGTATGATTTCAATCTTGTGTATCTGTTGATGTTGTCTTGTGCCCCCAGTGATCGATCCGGAGAATGATCCGTGTGCGCTTGAGAAAAATGTGTACTCCGTTTTTTGGGTTAGTGTTCTATAGATGTCTGTTAAGCCCAAATGCTCTAGTCCTTATTTAGAGCTTTAGTTTCTTTACTTATTTTTGTCTTTGATCTATCCATTGTTGATAGTGTGTGTTGAAGTCTCCCACTACATATGTGTTTTCTCTGATGTCTGTTTTCAGAGAGGACAACAGTTGTCTGATATATTTTGTGCTCTTTCGTTTGGTGAGTATATGTTAATGAGTGTTATTCTTCTGAATATTGTCCCTTAATCATAATGTAGTGACCATTGGTCTCTTTTTATTTTTTTGAGTTTGAAGTCTGTTTTATCTGATATAAGTATACTGTTCCTGCTTTCTTTTTTGCCCATTTGCTTGTAGATTTTTTCCATCCTTTGACTTTGAGCCTATTTTTATCTTTTGTAGCTAAATGTGTTTCCTGGAGACAGCAAAAGGTTGGGTTTGTTTCTTAATCCAGGCTGCAACTCTGTGTCTTTTTATTGAAGAGTTTAGTCCATTTACGTTTAGAGTTAATATTGATATTTAGCATCTGTATTTGCCATTATGTTGTCTTTCCTTTGATTTATTTATTTATTCTTTTAATAACTTTTTTTTTTTTTTTGTCTTCTCGTTGTTATTCATCCCTCTGAGTTCTGGCTTTAGGATTCCTTGTATTATTTTTTGGAGTGGGGTTTAGTCGCAATGAAATTCCGGAGTTTCTCTTTGTCTGGGAAGGTCCATATTCTTTCTTCATGGAAAGAGAGCTTTGCGGGATAGAGTATTCTTGGTTGGCATCTGTTTCTTGGAGTCTGTGACTATCCCTCCACTCTCTCCTTGCCCGTAGTGTTTCTTCAGAGAAGTCTGATGTCAGGCTGATTGTTTTCCTTTGAATGTATCGTTTCTTCCCTCTTGTCAGCTTCATTATTTTTTCCTGTCCTGGATTCTTGGAGCTTTACTATTATGTGTCTTGCTGTTTTTCCTTTCGTCGTGGGTAGTTGGTGTTCTTCTTGCTTCTTGTATATCAATTTTCAGCTCCTTCTCTCATTTGGGAAGTTCTCTTCAATTATATTCATGAATATTTCTCTGTTCTTCTACATCTCTCTCCTCTCCTTCTGGAATTCCTATAACTCTATATTTCCTTTCCTCATGGATCAGATAGTTCCCGAAGTCTTCTTCATTCTTTTTCCTTCGTACTTCTCTTCCTTTTCTGTTTGGTTCTTTTTATTTCTGTGTCTTCAAGATTACTTATTCGTTCTTCCATTTCATCTATTCTGCTTCATGCTTTTCCCAGAGTTCTTTAGTTCCTCCATTAATTCTTTGATCTCCTGCATTTCTCTTACTTCCCTCTTTAGGGACTCAATTTCCTTCTCTGATCTATCACTTTTTTAATCATGGCAATTTTAAATTCTTTCTGGAAGGCTCAGAAGTTCTTCAAGTTGCTGTCGTTGCAATCTGGGAGTGGTTTTCTTTTTGTGTGTGCTTCTTCCTGAGAGTTTTTAGGTTGCGTGTGTTCTTCTACTCCCTACTGTCTGTTTTCTATTTGTCGTATGCGTTGGACACTGTGTTGCTCGGACTGACTGACATCTTGGGTGAACTTCTCCGCTCCCCTCTGCTCTTCCAGGAGCCATCTCTGTCTTCTGGGGAGCTTTCTGCTGGTTTTAGGCAGTTTTTACTGAAGAAATGTCCCTGTTCTCAAATGGCGAAGCGGGATGCAGTCCCTGCGCCTCCGTTTCAGCACACTCTCTCGCCCCCTGGTCTGCCCCGGACGTGGTGTCTGCTCCTCTGTGGGCTCAGACTGCTGGTCGAAGGGGCCTGCGTGGAATAACTTCCGCTGCCACATGGGTCCTCCAGAAACCTTCTGCCCTTTTCAAGCAGTCTTAAGAAATGTCCGGCAGCCCAGGCTGTGTGCGTGTCTCCCGGGGTCTTTGTTCTTCTCTAATGGCGCCC
>NW_023604972.1:38696102-38878732 GCF_014898055.3 Talpa occidentalis
TATATGCCTTTTTAAATTTTAAATGCATGCAGATATCTGTAATAGTAGATAAAATTTTTTAAAGTGTATATATGTCAATTTGCATAAAATATATAAATTTAAATAATTCCAAAAAGGTTGAACCATGTTCTATACTCTTTTCCAAGCACTTTAACAATAACCTCAGCCCACACAATAACACACATATACCTGGTCTTCATTAAACTATGGACCATGAAAGAAAATTCTACACTTTGCTCTGCTGGAAATGTCTCCTTTGCCCTAACATGGCCACCTCAAAGGCTGAAGTCAGCAAGACAATGGATTTGCTGTGAAAAACCCTGTGGTGAAAATTAAAGGAAACATCTGATAAATCCACAGTCTGAGAACAACCCTGTCATATTTATGAGCTTCGTGTCTCTAAGGTATCTTTTAGGATAAGAGATTCAAATATCCTTTGACCCTTACATCTTCCTCTTATGATCACTCTAGATAAGCTGACTTTGTAAAATTAAGGAATCACTTTAAAGTTATAGATAATGTTTCTTTCTTTTTTATTATTAATAATGTTAGGAACCAGGGCCTCCCTGGTGGCACAAGGTGTTAAGCACCACACTGTGAAGAAATCTACAGCCTCTAAAGCACGAGTTCGATCCCAGGCTGGCCAGGGAGCAACCCACATGGCACAGCAGACCTCTCCTGACTCGCCCGCTGCTCCCCTCAGCAGTGTGTTTCAGTCAGTCTGCCTGTTCTGCTCCCCACTCTATCGCTGGTGAATCCTCTCATCCCCCACACCTCTGGCCTGAACCCCAGTTCCTGTGTGCATAAATAAATAAATCTTTTTAAAAATATAAATAAATAAATAATGTTAGGAACCAACCTCTTTCAGTTAACTGAAAATATTAGAAATTAACTAGATGTCCTGTTTTCTAAACAATATTATGTTTACAACTACCATGGAAACTATTTTTTCTGTGCATGTAACTTATATAAACTGAAACCAAACCTGTAAAGGCAAGTCAATCACTTATAAATATATTGGCTGCTCCCCAGGCCTGGGTTCTTAGTTTGGCTCTGATAAACCTCTTTAATAAATTTCTCCTTTAATCTATGAATACATATCACAGTAGTGATTATTTCAATCAGCATAACTTTATCAGGTAAACTATTATTAACTCTTTTTAGAACTGAGAAAACTGGTGACTATACCCAAGTTCAGAACTCATGCTAATGGCAAAATCCTACCCTACCTTCTTCTCCCTTACAATGTTAAATGTCCAAAAGTAGGATGCAATAGAGTGTCAAAGTTAGCATCAGGGCCTCCTGGGTGGTGCAAGGGATTAAGCTTCAGCACTGTGAAACTATTTGCAACTACTGCAGCACAAGTTCAATCCCCAGCCAGGGAGCTAACCCACATGGCACACCAAACCTCTCCTGTCTCGCCCATTGCTCCCCTCAGCAGTGTATTTCAATGAATCTACCTGTTCTGATCCCCACTCTGTCTCTGGTGAATCCTCTCAGACCCTCACCTCTGGCCTCTATCCTAGCTCTTGTATGCATAAATAAATAAATCTTAAAAAAAAAAATCATTAGCACCAAAGAACACTTTCACATGGAATTTCACCTATAGCTATTTTACCACTTTGCTTCTGTCTCCCTTAGAGGCCCTACCTCAAGCCTCAAAGCCTTTCTGAATTACTAATTTCTACTTTACCCCTCCCCCCAAATTTGAACTACTTCCTAATCCACATAATCAACTAGTTAAAGAGTATTAATTTGTTCTATAAGAGCAAGTTTAAATAAAAGCAATTTATTTAATAAAAGTCTAAATTCAATTTAATTGCTAACTTGAAATCCTAATGATAAAAAAAATGATAAAACTTTCATACTTCCCTAATTCTATTTCTAATTGCCCCTTTCTTCTATTTTCATCTCTAGTAACTAAATCTGACGCTAAATACCTGAAGTTAGCACCATACTCTACAGGCCTAAGGGTTCGGTTCTCTATAACACTGCCCTTATTTTAAGATTTGTTGGCACCAAATCTTGGGTCCACCCACAACTATGACATGTTGTGTATAAATTCAGAGGTTCCCATGACCCAGGTAGGTACTTAAACTCATGAAAACACCTCATAAATTATTTGAAAGCATTATACTTACAAGTACAGTTTTTTTTATATTTATTTATTTATTTATTTATTTATTTATTTATTTATTTATACAAGCACTGGGTATAGTCAGAAGCGCGGGAGGGTGAGAGAATTCACCAGAGCCAGAGGGGAGAGCAGAGCAGGCAGAAGGACCAAAGTACGCTGCTGAAGGGAGCAGTGGGTGGCAGGAGAGGTCTGAGCGCCATGTGAGACCCTCCTCCAGTGGCTGGGGAGCAGCTGGGGATCGAACCCCAGCCTCAGAGGCTGCAGGCAGCTTTGAAACCCAGCACTCAACCACTGGCCACCGGGGAGGCCATTACAAGTACAGTTTTATTAAAAAGCAAACAACTCAGATACATTTAAACTGAAGAGATGTATATGCCAAGGTCTGGAAGGATCATAGACGGAGCCTCCATGATCTCTTCCTGTGGATTCAGAAACATCAATGTGTTCACCAGCGATAGAGCTATTTACCAAATTTCAGTGTCCAGAGTATTTAACAGGGTGTCATTATGTAGGCATGATTGACTAAATATTGGTCATGTGATTGAACTCAATCTCTAGTAGCTCTTCTGTCCTTAGAAGTTGAACAGATAAAAGTTCCAACCCTTTAACCTACTCTGTGTGGTGATAAATCCCCATCCTGGGGCTATCTTGGCCCCCCTACTCAGTCACCTTGTTAACGTAACATAGACACTCCTAAGACTCAAGAAATAGGATTATTCCAAATAGGAAAAGAAGAAGTCAAACTATCACTATTTGCAGATGATATGATGATATGATAATATACATAGAGAACCCCAAAAATTCCACAGAAAAACTAATTCAACTCATCAATCAGTTCACTAAAGTGGCAGGATACAAAATCAACACACAAAAGTCAGTAGCCTTCCTATACACAAACAATAAATCTGAAGAAGAAGAAATCAAAAAAACCATCCCTTTTATTATCGAAACAAAAAAAAATCAAATACTTGGGAATAAATCTAACAAAAGAGGTAAAGGACCTATACAAAGAAAACTATAAAACACTGTTCAAAGAAATAGAAGAAGACACAAAGAAATGGAAAGACATCCCCTGCTCAAGGATTGGAAGAATAAGCATTATTAAAATGGCCATCCTACCAAAAGCAATACACAGATTCAATGCTATTCCAATCAAAATTTCAATGTCATTCTTCAAAGAAATAGAACAATTATTGATGAAATTCATATGGAATCACAAAAAAACCCGAATAGCCAAAGCTCTCCTGAAAAAAAAAAAAGTGAATGGAGGCATCACACTCCCAGACTTCAAACTATACTACAAAGCCATAATCATCAACACTGCATGGTATTGGAACAAGAACAGACACACAGTCCAATGGAATCGAATAGAAAATCCAGAAATAAACCCACAGATTTATGGTCAACTAATCTTTGACAAAGGAGCAAAGAATATGCATTGGAGCAAAGAAAGTTTGTTCAATAAATGGTGCTGGGAAAACTGGGTCACTACATGCAAATGAATGAAGCTTGACTACTACCTAACACCATGCACAAAAACCAACTCAAAATGGATTAAAGAACTAGACATAAGACGTGAAACCATAAAAAACATAGAAGGAAATATAGGCGAAACACTACATGATATGCACATCAAAGACATCTTTACAGACACATCACCCAAAGCAGTGATAGTGAAGGCAAAGATAAACAGCTGGGACTACATCAAATTAAAGAGCTTCTGCACAGCAAAAGAGACAATAACAAAAACAAAGAGAAACCCCACCAACTGGGAGAACATTTTTGCACAGAACAATAATGATAAAGGACTGATGACAAAAATCTACAAAGAGCTGATAAGACTAAATAAAAACAAAGAAAATAATCTAGTCAAAAAATGGGCAGAAGAGCTAAAAAGAAACTTCTCTGAAGAGGAAATGCAAATGGCCAACAGACATATAAAAAAAATGTTCAACATCACTTGTAATCAGGGAAATGCAAATCAAAACTACCATGTGATACCATCTTACACCAGTGAGAATGGCACATATTAAAAAAACTAGCAACAACAAAAGTTGGCAAGGTTGTAGAGAAAAAGGAACTCTCCTGCACTGTTGGTGGGAGTGCAAACTGGTCCAACCACTATGGAGAGCTGTGTGGAGATTTCCTGACCTACTAAACATAGAGCTTCCATATGATCCAGCAATTCCACTCCTAGGTATTTACCCAAAGGACACAGAAACATCAATTCCAAAGAGCACCTGCACCCCTATGTTTATAGCAGCACTGTTTACAATAGCTAAGCTTTGGAAAGAACCCAAATGCCCAAAAATGGATGACTGGATCAAGAAGATGTGGTACATATATACCATGGAATATTACTCAGCATTCAAAAAAGATAAACACATGCAATTTACAGCAATATGAATGGTGCTGGAAGGGATCATGCTCAGCGAAATAAGCCAGAAAGAAAAAGAAAAATACCAGGTGGCCTCACTCATAGCAGGAATCTAGAAAACTTAAATAAGGAACCAGGAAAAAGAATAACTATAAGAAAGAAAATAACAAAATCAACAAACAACTATGAACCAGAGACACTCTATGGGGGGTGGGGGGCGGGGAAAGGAGGGATTGGGTTCAAAATAAGGAGGTTGCAATTGTATGGGGAATATAAAAATAAAATTTAAAAAAAAAAAAAAGAAAGAAAAAGAAAAGAAAAAAAATAGGATTATTGAATATCTGTGTCAAGAATTGCAAACAGGGCCTCCCCTGGTGGCGCAGCGGTTGAGCGCTGGGCTGCGAAGCTTCCCGCAGCCTCTGCAGCACCAGTTCGATTCCAGGCCGCTGGCTAGGGTGCCACAAGGCGCGCAGACCTCTCCTGCTGCACCCGCTGTTCCCCTCAGCAGTGTATTTCGTCTGTCTGCCTGTTCTGTTCCCTGCTCTAGTGAATTCTCTTACCCTCCCGCGCTTCTGACTGTACCAGTGCTTGTATAAATAAATAAATAAATCTTTAAAAAAATATTGTAGGCAAAGACCATAAATATTCTTCCTCATGATGAAATACGTAAAATCTGAAAACACCACAAAAGCCCATCAGTAAGGAAATGGATAAACAGACCATGGTGTATCCATACAATAGAGTTATCTCTCAGCAATAAAAAGTACTACTGCTAAATGAAATAGGTTGAATCCAAAAAGCATTATGATAAATGAAGAAAACCAGACACAAAACTGTATATTCTATGATTCCACTTGTATGAGCAAGTCTACCAAACAAGGAAGTGACAGGAATTAAGGGGTTGGGGTGGAAAGGTAGAGGACTTAATGTAAACAAGCAGAACGGTACTTTCTGGAGTGACATCATTCTTTATCTTGATTGGAATAATAGTTACATAGCTAGTCTGCATTTGTGACAAATCACCAAGCAATATATTTGAAATGAGCAATATACCTAGAGTTAACTGATCTGGAAGATGATATACAGCATCATAGACTAGAAAAGTTAACATTTGATCAACTTTTCTGAAAAGAAGATTAAACATAACGTAAACTTATATAGAACTGTATGTCAGTTACATCTCAATAAAATGAAAAAAATCGAAATTTATTAAAATATTTACCTTTGGTAATGAAGTTTATCTTTTTTCCTAGTTTTTTTTTAAATCACTTCCTGATATAAAATCTGTTTGGGACAAGTGGAAAAGTGCTTTATTATCATTGACCATTTTTATAAGCCCACCAATCAAATAGGCATTTCTAAAGCAGATAAAAAGAAATCTTTGGTCTACTCACATTTAAATGTTATTAAGGTGATAATGATGGGAGATGTTAATTGTCCCCAGTAAGAACCCTGGAACCCTTTTTGTTCAATTTTAAGTATCTCATTACTGGATATTTGCAGACTTCTATAAAAAGCAGTCAGAGAGGCCGAAGGCTAAAGTGATTCATTCATATGAAAAGGTCAAAAGAACATCAAGGAAGGCATACAATTAATCCTCATTAATCTAGCTTCAGATTATTCAAAATCGGGGTTTTGTGAAAGTCAGGGAAAACCTGGACTTTGACATAGTGTAGGCATGAATGATTTTGTATTAAATGATGGTCAAGGGTTACTGAATATGTTAGAAAATGGGTGATTTTTTTAATTAAAGGTAGATAGTCTATTCTGAATAATTTGGGGAAAGAATTATAGTTTGTCTTGATATGTTTAATCTTCAATTTTGTACATACAAAAAATCCCCAGAAAATTGATTGATGCTAAATACATTCAAAATTGACAAACATATAAGATCGATATTTACCAGTAGATTTTCAAAATAATTGAAATATACTATTTGATATGTACAGATATCCATATTTAGATATAGATGCAGATAACAGCTAATATCCAAAATAATTCTTTGAACTCAATAGCAAAAAATCAAATAACGCAATTAAAAATTGCACAATGGACCTGAATAGACATTTCTCCAAAGACACACAAATGGTGAACAGGTATATGAAAAGGTGCTCAGTCATTAATATAAACCACAGGAAAATGTAAATCTGAACCACAATGAGATCATCACATTGTTAGGAGGTCTATTATTTTAAAAAAAAAAGTTGGCAGATATTGGTGAGAATGTGGACACAAGGGAATCTGTGTACAGTGTTGATGAGACTGTAAATCAATATAGCTATTTGGCAAAAAAAAATAAACAAACAGGTTCCTCAAAAAATTAAAATAGAATTATGATTTGATCCAAAAATCCCACTTCTGGGTATATATCCAAAGGAAGTGAAATAAGGATCTCAAATAAATACCTGCACATCCATGTTCATTTCAGCATTATTCACAATAGTGAAGAAATAAAAACAACCTATGCCTCTATCAACAGACACATAAATAGAAAATGTGGTGTATACACACAGCAAAATATTATTCAGCTTTAAAAAATAAAAAGGAGGGCCTCCCTGGTGGCGCAGGCAGTTGAGCACCACACTGTGAAGCTGTCCACAGCCTCTGCAACCCGGGTTTGATCCCGGCCGGCTGGTGAGGGTCCACATGGCACAGCAGACCTCTCTTGTAGCACCTGCTGCTTCCCTCAGCAGTGCATTTCATCAGTATGCCTGTTCTGTTCCCCGCTCTGTCTCTGGTGAATCCTCTCACCCTCCCATGCATCTGGCCTGTACCCAGGTTCTTGTAGAAATAAATAAATCTTTAAAAAAATAAAAATAAAAAACAAAAAGGAAAATCTGCCATTTACAACATGTGTAGAGTTAGAACACATTATGCTGTGTTTGACATACAAATGGTACTGCATGATCTCATTTATATGTAAAATCTAAGAGTCACATATAGAAGCAAAGAGTAGAAAAGTGGTTGCTGGGGACTGAGAGGAGGGAGAAATGAGGAGGAATTGGTCCAAGTGTGCAAAGTTTAAGTTATGAAAAATAAATTCTGGAGTTCTATTAGACAATGTATTTTAAAAATACATTATAATGTATTTTTACATTATAAATACATTAATACATATAAATATATTATAATGTATTTTTAAAAATTTGCTAAGAGGATAGAATTTACCTTAAGTGCTATTACCACAAAAGGAAACCTAAAAAAGATGGAGCAGGGAGTGGTTAATAGGATGAAACTCTGGAAGTAATGGGTAACTTGATGACATTGATAGCAGTGATGGTTTCATGGGTTAAATGTGTCTCCGAACATTTCCATTATATACATTTATTATCCCAATCTTTATGCTGATCATATACAGTAAAGTTAAATATTATATAATTAATAAGATGAGGACTGGATTCCTAATCAGGTGACTGCTTAGTGAAAATACAGTTAGAACAAAGGTAAGACTGTGTAAGGATAATCTGCTCCAAATTATAGAGAGGTTCAGGTTACAATTAGTTCCATCCACTAAGCATTGGCCCTAAATATTTACAGAGTTTACTTGCAAACTATACCACCACTTATTCAAGTTACACAATGAGCAGTTGTATCTTTTAAGCAATAAAATGTACCTTTTTTGAGTAAATATTGGTTTACAATACTGCCTATGATTTAGGAGTACAGTTTCACACTTCTTCAAATGTATGTTACTATATCACACCTACCACCAACATACCACAGTTCACTGGAACTGCTCCACCCTTTGCTCCCAGCTCTCTCTTCTTCTAGTAGTCTCAATTCTGCGATCAGAATCCAAGGATTTGGTTTTATATGCAAGTTTGCTTTGCTTCTTTACATTCCACATGAGTGAATGAAATCTGGCACCTTTCTTCTTCTGACATATTTCGTTTAGTCTAATCCCTTCCAGTTTCCACACAAGTTATCACAAATGGCAAGATTTCATCTTTTTTATATCGAGTAGGATTCCATTGCACATACTGCATCCTTACTCCTTCATCTTGAGCAGTTAGGTTGTTTCCATAACTTGGCTACTATAAATAGTGCTGCAATAAACATAGTACATACAGCTGTTCAAATCTATGATTTTTGAATTCTCCAGGAAGACACTTATGAGAGGGATTGGTGGGTCATATTGTAGAACCATTTTAAATTTTTTGAGAAACCTCCATACTGCTTTTCATAGAGGCGGGTCAATTTAGATTCCCATCACCAAAGTACAAGTGTTCCTTTTTCTCCACATCCTTGCCAACATTTATTATTTCTTGTCTTTTGATATGAGTTATTCTTACAGGTGTGAGGTGGTATCTCATTGTGACTTTGACTTGCATTCCTGTGATAATGAGCATTTTCTCATGTGTCTGTTGGCCATCTGTATATCTTCTTTGGAGAAGTGTCTATTCAGATATTCACCCTAGTTTTTGATAGGGCTTTTTTTGTTGTTGAATTATATAAAGTATTCCTTTTTAAAGCAGGATATCCAACTATTTGGTGGTATAATATAATTTTTTACAACGTACCTTAGTATACATATTTAAAATGTTACAGTGTAACCTTAAATGAAACTTTAAAGTAGTGATTTCTTAATTTCTAAGAAGGAAATATTAAAATAGATATATTTAGTTATTTCTGAAACAGTATCCCTGCTTTACTTTGGTATTGAATAATTGAGAAATTCATCTTACAACTCTACTATATGTAAAGGATTATGCTTGGTATTGAGGATTTTATAGTAAACATGTAGAAGTTCACATAACTTTGCCTTCACAATACATTCTGCACTTAGTAGAGTGATACAGCCCATTTTTGTTAAAAACATTACCTCTATAAAGTTTGTCCTACTAATGAATTCCTCTGAATAACTGGTATAGCTCATGTGATTAGTTAGACATGCAAGTCTCACAAAATGAGTGATAACTCCATGGAAATGGGAATTGCATAATGCTGCTTCCTATATAGGTGTTTAAAAATGTAAATTATCTGTCCACTAATTGTGTGTGGCCAGTAACACAAAGTTATTTGAAATGAGTATTAGTTGTTCTTCACCATGAATTTGAGTTCAAATATTCTGCTAAGCATACTATTATGAAATTATAATGAAAATCAATGGGGAAATAATTTATAATTAATTTCTACTTTACAAATCTCACAAATAAATATCAAATGCAAAAAAAAAAAAAAAAAACCAATAGTCCCAATTTTTTTTACAGGAAGAAAATAGAAAAATAAAACAATGGAAGAGGAAAAAAAAAGATGAGGATAACATAATATGTAGCTTGGACAAAACACTTGATTTCAATTCACCTTCTCTGACATTTACGAAGATCTCCTAGGTGTAAGGATTGTGCTAAGTTCAGAGAAAATACCAAAATAAATAAGAGATAACTGTGCACCCCAGGGTTGCACAATTTGTGGGATTTATTTTCTTCTTCTAATTTCTCTAACTCAGAATGCATAAAGAGTATCTGATTCTAAATGAGTATCCAACCCTCCCCACATATTACTGGATTGTTTGCGAGTTAATGAAAGGTTTAAGAGGAGAAATTAAAACATTCACAAGAGTCCTCCCTTGGTCAGATGCCTTTACACAGTGATTGAGCTTTTCTGTTGCATTTTCATGGCAGTATCAATCTGGGTTATTTGTAAGTTTGTCTCATCTGTAAGAAGAATCTCATTGTGCCACCCACCAAGCACGCACTTGCTAATCACTGTTAATTGCCTACAATTGAGATCAGCAGACTGTTCACTGAGTACTGTGATGGGCACTTAACTTATTGGCACTGAGGTTTCCTGTGCTACCATTTCCACTAATGGATCGTTTGTCCTGGAAATTGGAAGTCCCAGCATCAATCACATAAACCAGACTCAATAGGCAGAAGTGTTTACCTTCCTCTTCACCTCCAGAAGGAAAGCAACAAGAACAGGAGCTTACGTCCAGTTAGAAGGTGGGAAGCTTTTGTAGAGAAGCACAGTCATTTGCTCCACCCAGTAGAAGTTAAGACAAAGAAACTTCCAGAGAGGTAAAATGTCCTGAAAGAGAGGATGCTAAGAGGCAGCATTCCACTGCTATCCTTTTGTTTTCATGATGCAAGAAAAAGCCAGAGGCTATCTCCAGAGATTACTGAAGTGGCAGGACTGTTTGAAAATCTACTTCATTTAAAGCAAATATGGAGACAAAAATCATAGAGATCAAAGATTAACTATTAACGGGTTCTGATGCTGAATCAGGAGTGAGGAAACCATGTCTTCCAACCCAATTATACTGCCTATACATCTTCCTCCAGTCAGAGGAGGAAGCACTGAACCTGTGTTTAATGTGATTTATATTTCCTTCTAGTCACGTCATATATGTAACACTGACACCCCTGAAAGAAGGGAGTTTGTTAGCTCTCTTGCATATAGTGAACGGTATTACTTTGATCCCTGCAATCTCAAGACACCTTAATTTTACCTCCAATGACTACTATTTATCATTAAAATTCCTTGTTTCAACATGTTAAGAAAATTTATTCTGATACTTGTTAAAATGGTAAGGAGGACTTTACACAAGATTATTGTGATAGATGACAAGACTATCTCAATAAGGAAAGAAATAGAGCTCAACAGCAAGCAGCAAAGACAACTGGGGATTTACAGCCATTGAGCAGAGAAGGGAGAGAGGAAACATCATGGGTAGTGATAATTGCCAAAGGCAGGCCTGGATGATCGGGTATTGGCACGGAGGGAACCTCACCAAACTGATTTAATAGGATTCTTGCTAAAAATAGATTCGACAAACTAGTTGCAGGGTCCTAGAACTGAAAATCTACTCAAACAGGCAGCCCAGGGGAACATGTCAGATGTTTGGTCAAGGACAGTCTTTTTCTGAACTTAATGTACACATGAACACTTTTTGAGTTTTAATGGTGTACATTTAAAAGTTATATAATGTTGTAATGCAATAGTACTTCAATTTTTTATAAAATAGGCACGTCTTTTTCAAGGAGAGACCTTTATAATAGCTTTCTCTGTATTCGAGACTATAATAACACCCTAATTAGTTTCCTAAGTCAACAAATCAACAAAAAGGAAAAGAAACTTCACTCAAATTGTCTTGAATTTGGGTTTATAAACACTGATTATTTACATAGGTTATATAAGTATCTTTATAATACACCTCTCTTCCTCCCAAACTCCCTGCCTTTTGATCTATGCAGACAGTTCCCTGTTCATCCAATTCTCATAAATATACTCTGTCTGATCCAACCTGGCCCATGTTCCTATACATAGCTTCCTGATTTTCAATGTTGTTGTTTTACTACCTAAATACCTCCATCTACATTGATCTTACACCAATTATTTAGGCTTTATTTTATATCAAGATTTTTAAGTTCCTCGGTTTACTCCAGCTATTATAAATTGGGCCTGGATCTTACTGTACCTTTTTAAATTTTGTTCCCTTTTATTTTAGCTAAGTTTAGAAGTTTCTAAACTTTCAATATGTATATACATTCTTTCTCCAAGGTTAAGTCGACCAAGATGATCTCTAGGATACGAATCGTCTCTTTCCTTGATTTGAGAAAGTTGAAAGTTTTGAAACTATGCATGGTCACAGGCATTATGGAAATAAAAAGAGTCCTTTATAAAATGAAGATGTAGAGTCTACAAAATTCTTGAGGAGCGCAGACCTGTGTTTTTACATCCTTTTTTTCTTAGGCTTCAGTTTTACTTACACACACACATACAAACACACACACACGCACACACGCATGCACACAAACATATACACATGCAAAATCTGATTATCCAGCTGTCTCATAAAGTACTATCTTAGTATCTGCTCAGGTAAGTGTCTTCTCTTTACTTTTACTTTTGTGGATGTGAAGAGTATTACCTATTTATTGATATTTATATATTTTGTGTTACTTTAGTCAATTCTCAAAAAATATCAATAGAGGGCCTCCCCGGTGGCGCAGCGGTTGAGCGCTGGGTTGCGAAGCTGCCCGCAGCCTCTGCAGCGCCGGTTCAATCCCCGGCTGCTCCCCGGCCACCAAAGGAGGGTCCCACATGGAGCGCAGACCTCTCCTGCCGCCCGCTGCTCCCCTCAGCAGTGTACTTCTGTCCTTCTGCCTGCTCTGCTCCCCACTCTGGCTCTGGTGAATTCTCTCACCCTCCCGCGCTTCTGACTATACCCAGTGCTTGTATAAATAAATGAATGAATAAATAAATAAATTTTAAAAAAAAATCAATAGAATTTTAAAGAGAATTTTATTGTACTCATAAATTAATTTGGGAAGAATTGCTAGACATATTTATATTGTCAGGTTTTCTAAATATGTATGTAGTGTTAAATTTTCTCATTCAAGAACTTGATATTTTTTTTGTCTCCAAATAGCTGAGATAGGAAATATCACGTACTTCCAAAATTCTTGGATAATGACAAAGTGGTTTAGTTAGCTTTTATATAGCTTGTATAAATATTAGCACCTATCTCACTTGTAAAACAAAGGTCATTGACTAGATCAGTGCTAGTCAAAGTAGTTCTAAATGTCAGATGTTTTGTAAGAACTTAAATAGTCCTGGTTGTATAAAGCTGTTTCTAATAATTTTTCAAATTTCCTAAAGTACTTTTGATTCTTTAGGGTTGATATTTAAACAATATTGCTTCCTCTAGTCTTGTATATATATGTCAACCCTTTCCTTAAGTAATCTTTATATAAAGGGAAAGCAGAGAGAAGACATAGAGTAGAAAAAAATAAAGTCTATTATCCTTTCTTTGCTCCAATGGCACAGGGAAGCCAGATGGAAAAATACTAAATTAGCTGATAAATTATAGAACCCAGAAAATCAGCCCAAGTCCATTTTATTTAATTAACCACATCATTCTAGTAAGTGTTTCTAGGAGTAACACTTTATAGGGAAAAGAGTTCTTCAAGATAACTTCATTTATAACCTTTTGAATTTATTTTTCCTTCCTTAGACTGTTTGAGTAGCTGATATTTTTCTTCCAACTTAAATCAATTACTTTAGATATCTGTTCTATTATGATCTCTAGTGGGGTGAATGGGAATCAATGCATGAGTACACAAAGCTTACCAACAAAGCAAGTGAAGTAGAGAAAGTTAATATATGCATATTTCAGAACTGTAGTAAGGGCAGAGAAAATCTAAGACTTCTCAAAAATGTCCCTTCTCCAACCAACTCTGCTTGCCATGAAGATTTACCTGTGGAACTTTTTCAAAATATAGTAATAATGTGTAGAATAATTCTCTCTGATCACTCAGTAGGGCTGGAGTAAAACATAGATGTATGTAACTATTGGATTACTCCAAAAATGGCAGCAACATGAAATAGTTAATCATAGTTTTTAAAGGGACCTTAAGTGCCATTCTCCAGACCAACTACACATCTAATTCTTGAACAATCAATAATGATCTATCAAGTCTTCCACCATATTATTAAATCCCCTCAATAATAGTGAATGCACTTTCCAAAGCAACCTATTCCAAATTTAGACAGTTCAGAGTACAAGAAATTCTTCCAAATCAGCCTCATGGCAATTTCTAAAAATTGGTCCCAGGTCTTTCCAATGAAACTATTTAAAAACAAGGCCAATTCACTTCACCTAAGATGGCCTTTCAAATTTTCAAACAGATTACCTTCTGAGACACCCTCTTCCAGGCCCAGCACCTGAATTTCCTCAACCTTTAGCTACATGACAAAGCTTCCAATCCTTTCACCAGTTCTATTCTTGCCCTCTGAACATGTTGCAGTTTGTCCATAAATTCTTTGAACAGGCACCCCTGCAATATATGAACTCCACCACACAAAATCTTCTTAGAATCCAGAGTATCAAAACTAGTTTTCCCTAACTCGATACTATGCTTTCACTAAATGTAATTTGATATTTTATTTGTATTATTCTTGTAGCACTCATAACACACAAATATCCCACATTTCACTTGAATAAACTAGAATTCATAAGCTGAGAAGCCACTTTAAACAAATTTATACTTACTACCAATTTTTGGTCCTGAGAGAATAATATTCCATTTATCACTAGAAATAGTTACCTAACTAGAATTGAATAATTATTACCGCATTACAATCCCGAGATTTGTTTCTCTCCTAATGTTCAGCCACTGTTCCTCATTTGCTTTTGGACATCTCTGTACTCACTTATAAAACTGATAAAAGTGCTGAAGAGGAGTAAGACAAGGATCAAGTCTCATATTGGACAAAAAGGGTTTTCCTCCAGGATGGCATGGGTTAATTAATTGAGCAATGCTGATTGTTAACTTTGGAGCATGTTTCTTGAACTATCATTCCTTTGGTTATACTAGATTCCACTCTCTATTTCTCTATTATTTTCAAATGGACATAGCAATAACTTTTTTCCAACATTGGGTCTAAACATGCTACACGTAGCATATTATCTCAATAATCCTTTCATTGAAAAAAAGCAACCTAGCAGGTTATGGTCTATATTGGCCCTACTAAACTTTGATAGTTTCTGGTAAATGTTTCTCACTTTCAGCATACCAAACTAATATCTCCTGTAATGCCCAAATTTGATGATAAAAACCTATACTTGTCTATTTCAGTTATATACAGGCTTTCCTACACTTCTTATAGAATTCACTATATTTAATTATAATTACTCATATATCTGTCATTGATAGCAAGAGTTGTATCTAAGGAATGTCAGTAGCTGGCATACAGCATATAAAATATTTGCTGAATGAATAAGTGAAAACTTTTCACTTTTTTTAGCACTTAAAACTAGAGGAATTGAAAGGATTTTAGATAATAGGTATGGTGGACAGACACTAATATGGGCCCCATATTCCTACTTTCAGGTAGTCACACCTTTGACTATTCCCCTTTTCTTCAGTGTGAGTGGGTGGGTCCTTTGAATTAGTTCTAACCAATTGAATATAGCAAATGGTGGCATGCACTTGTTTACAGATACACAACTACATTACATAAAATCGTAATATATCTTATGAGGAGACTTCTTCTGCCTTGATAGTTTTGAGGAAGTAGGAAAATCGGTTTGAAAAAGAGTCACATGGTAAGGCTATACCTATATTCTATGACTTTTGACCCCACTAAATTCTTTTACAAATATACCCATAACTTTTTATAATTCACAGGATAGCATGCCCACCCTGAGCTTTTCCCATTTTGGAGACACAGCAAAGAACAAAGATTATCCAACTAGGTTTTGGTTAGTTCATGACTTCTCAGTTCCATTAAAAAAAAAAAAAAATTGCTATTGAAGAAAAGCAAAAACTGTCATTAATTCCAGGATTTACATAAGAACTGAGTTTACCTCCCATGCTCTTAGGCTTCTAGTGATGAGAAGAAACTTTTTGCTTTATATTCTTAGACCAAAGTGGACCATAATCTCTTCAGGTGTCAGTCTCCTAATCCTAAGAAACTAGAAATATTAGGAAACCAAAACTGGTTGTAAGGACTAGGACAGGGAGAATTTATCTCGGAGTCTCTTTCCCAGCAGATCAGGGATCTTATTTTCCTGACTAGAAGAATTCCTGTGATCTGAGGCTTGCAGCAGTGAGAGGTTAGCAAAGACTCAGATACATATGGTGTTCCACTTACCCACCTGAACACAGTACTCCTGGTGGTGCAATTTCTTCCTTTGGCTAAAAAAGTGATAAATCTTATTCAAATGACAAGTGACACAAATTGCTAATTGTTGGTTTCATTAATGCTACATGTACTAGAAGGAAACAAATAAAATCTAAGTGTGTAATCTGATCCTCCAGCCCCCAGAATCAGAGAGAAGCCTTGACAGAAAGCACTGCCCAGTGAATAATATTCTTAAGTGAAAGGGAAGAGCAGGAGAGAAACTGATTCAAGAAATGGCAGGAAGGCGAATATGGTGTGTGATTTATTCCCAAACAATTGCTCATTCAGTTTTTGCTTTTCCCTAAAGACTGCAAGTTGTGTTGAAGTATGCCCATCAGTATTCCACTAGCAGACACATGTCTCCACATTTTACTATTTTGTTCATATTTATCTTAAGAATCTTGGTCTCCTAGGGTCATTTGTGACCTCTTGGTCTTGATTCCAGAATCACCTTTCTTATCTGAGATTATAGATTTTGAGTGCATCTAGGTCATCCCTGCTTATCGTATAATATCCTTGCCTCTGGCATGCCCCTACCTTTCTTGTAAAACAATCTTTTCTGTACCTTCTCTTAGGTCCCCTTTACATGCCCCCAATTTTAAACACATACGTGCCATGCATGTTAACTCCTCACCATTCCAACTCATTCCCTTCAATGATCATGCAGTGAAAGTGCATTTATCCAGAAACAAACCCCTTTATCAGAAGTTTCAGAGAAAAGTTTCTGCTCTATCAGTGTCCACTGCTGCAATGATGCATTCACCACCTAATCTATCTGACATCTGTTCTCTCAGCTACTGTAAGTGAGATAAGCTGTTCTATTAGCTAACCGGGGAGCCTATGCCCTCATGGCTATCTCCAAACTGACTTATATTTCTACTAGTTAAATTGTGCTCCCTCAATTAGAGAACCTGAGCTTAAACTTGAGGATTCCTTCTAATTTTATAATCACTCGTTGCCCTTAAATCTACCTGGCAGTTGACCTCAAAACTAAAATTTTCCCCTCAGGTCTATGAATTCCCTCTTCTCTGAATTCATATTGGTTTCTCTCTGTGTCTCAAGGTTTACATGTGCTCTAGAATTTAATGGGGCCCAAGTTTGCCTAAGAAATGATTCTTCCAGGGCCTCCCCGGTGGCGCAACGGTTGAGCGCTGGGTTGCAAAGCTGCCCGCAGCCTCTGCAGCACCAGTTCGATCCCCGGCTGCTCCCCCGCCACTGGAGGAGGGTCCCGCATGGCGCGCAGACCTATCCTGCCGCCCGCTGCTCCCCTCAGCAGTGTACTTCGGTCCTTCTGCCTGCTCTGCTCCCTGCTCTGGCTCTGGTGAATTCTCTCACCCTCCCATGCTTCTGACTGTACACAGTGCTTGTACACAGTGCTTATAAATAAATAAATCATTAAAAAAAAAGAAAAGAAAAGAAATGATTCTTCCAAACCAACAGAAACTTTTCTCAGATATTTTTAAATCTTTTTTTTCATATTGGAAATATTTCTAACTCTCTTCTCTCCTCTCCATTTGTACTGGAAAGGAACTACTTTCTGCCACTGTTGGCTTAAAAATATTTTCTTATTAAAAGCACATATATAACTACATATAGAATACCAGCTTGAATACATTAAAAGAATGTACCAGCAGATAAAAGTAAATAACATAAGACTTCCATACCACATTTAGATCATTTAACAAGGCAAAGCCTTCTAAACCAAGACCAAGGATAATGGAAATTAATCAACAACTTAGTAACAAAGAGAGACATGATGCCAATACAATAGCAGTAGGGCACAAACTGCTAGCCTGTCCACTTACTCAGCATCTGCTGGGAAAACAAGCAGGCAGTGAGACTAAGAGGGAACAAAAGAGTATGTGTCCCCTGGTTCTCCTCTCTCCTTCAGGTGATCCCAAGAGTCACATCATTGATAGCATTGCCGTGAAGATAAGATTGCTCCTGCTTCGTGCATGAATAGGGTATACATGAAAAAAGTTAGAGATCTGCACCTAATAACGAAACAAATCCAATTATGTACCGGCAATTTTAATGCCTTTCCAAGATTGAAATAGCTCACTAAACCTCAGACTGTAAAGATCCAGGGAGCATGTTTATTTATTTATACCATGCCTCTCTCCAAATAGGATTTGAGGCAGCTCAGTGAGCATGTTAATAATGCTTATTCTCAAGACCCTATTTATTGTGTTGTGCTGCAGTCGATATCATTACCCTTGTTTGCTCTTAGAAAATCTGACTTTTTGAAGGGTTGTTTGCTTGTGGCATTTTCTGAAATTCAGAAAGCACCTTGAGGTCTGACTTCCTCTATCCTTACAGGACTTTGAGAATGGAAAGAAAAGAACTCAAATGCTAGGACGGAGCCATCTCGGAAGATGACGATAAGATAAGCACACAGGAATCTAGGATCCCTGGGTAGACAGACTAGTGTTAACACTGTGGGTTCAGTGTCCATAAGAGAAATCCAGAGGAAATGGGGCTGTGAGAAACATTGGATGTTCTTACTCCTGACACTGGAGGATAATGCCTGTCATTAGGTTATTAAAATTTTCTTTTTGACATTTGTGATCAAGCACTGTGGAGTTTTGGAAGTCTCTGCTGTCTTGAAATGAATGTTTCTCAGATTTCTGGATGGGAACTTTGATCAAGAGAGAGAAAGCACTGACTGAGAGCTCACTGAGTATCAGCTATTGTGCTGGGCATTTTATATATAAAGTTTCAGTTCTAGAAGAAATCTACCAGATTGGAGATAGTATTCCCCATTGTAGATGAGAAAATTAACACAGAAAGAGGGAACTACCTTGTCAAAGGAGAGGCAGTTGGTGATGTTCTGGACATGGGTGGGGTTTGGATCTAGTTGAGACCTACAGATGCCCTATCTTTGTGCTAGAAGTGTAACAGGGTGGTCCCCAGGAAAGGGGGAAGTTCCAGGTTCCCTGCCCCACCCAAGGGAGGGTGGAACTGAGCAGGAAGAGGAGAAGCTGGAGAAGAGACTAAGGAAGGAAGCAGGATGGAGCAAGGAGACCTGGAGGAGGCACATGGAGCCTAGAGACACGTGAAGAAACTGCGCTTGTTTTTTGGTCGTGGACTAGGTGACACAGATGTGGGTGAGACCCGTGGGGAGGTGACAATGGCAGCTTTTATCTTGATGTTGATTTTGCTCTTTTCCTTCCGGGCTTGTCTAGTTGTTTGTGACCCTTTTTTGTGGGTCCCCACTGGAAGATGTTTTAGACTTGTCTCTCCCTGCCCTATAACAGAAGGACTGATGTCTGGCACTGTGCTTAGCACTTAGTAGGTACAAGGTTAATATCTGCTTGCAAGAATCACAGAAAAATACACAGAACAATTCACACAATGATACTGACTGAATGCCTACTATGCGCTAGACACTAAGAATCAACACAGGATAAATTATGTGCTAAAACTGCAATTAGAATGTAAATTCAGCTTTAATCTATGAAAATGAAATTAGGCCAGCAGGGAAGCCATAAATGAGCCTATTAGAATACATCCCACAAGAAGAAGAGCAGGCAGGAAAAATGAGATGAAAGAACGATGTGATAATGTAATTTTAAAATTAGCTCCTGTTCTCCTGAAATAATTTCAAGATTTTACTGCAAAATTACACAGTCATCAGGAATATGCCAATTTTAAAAAACTTTCTCACTTGGGTCAATGCATAAATAATAATACACGTTTAAAAATGCATGACTATTCATTAAACCATTGACCACTTCCAGTCTATTGAGTACATAAGTATTTTAAAAATTACTTTAATACATATTTACCCAATAGACCAGAAAAGTTCCTTTGGTACATGATGTGCATTTTAAAAGCTGCCTGCATAAGGAGTTATCCGATCTGAACCAAAGTCTGCTGCCAACTACATAATGTGCATTTTAAAGAACAACCTAATTATGTGCTTACCCAAGAGAACAAAGTTAATACTGAGGGTCAATGATTATTGCCTTCCTTTACTACCTTTTATTCTTTTCTGTCAAATAAAAGGGAGAGGGAAAAGTTTATATCTGCCCTCCTGTCTATTTTATCTTGACAATGCGTGTCCCAGTGCTTTTCTCACCCCCACCTTCAAAAAATCAAAGAAGTGAGAGAAGACTAGAGAAAGAGAAAGCCAAAGAGGATGAGAGAAGGAAAGGGTAAAAATTTAGATAAATAAAACCTTGTGTAATTAAAATTAAGTGCCTGTTTTATAGTAAATGTGGAAAGTCAAAAATCTATCCTTTGGTGTATTATTTTTTCCTGTTCAATAATAGTCTAAATTATATATTCCTTTTTGCAGAATTTTCTAGTCACTCCTGTTTACCTTTTTAAAAATTTGATTGACTATCCCCTTTTTCCTTGGGAAGACATAACAATAATAGGTCCCTTCATTTATACAAAAATATAAAGGTTCTCTTTTATCTGTCATTGAGCCTGTTCCCATTGGCATGATGTGGGGATTTCTCAGCAGAAAACTAATTCCTGTCCGCACAAACATAAAATAAAAACATGTGTTTTAAACAGCTAAACAATTTGCTAGTTTCTCTGCTCACTGTCCGCTTTTTGCCACACTGTCAGTAGGGAGATCACCCTGCGTGAGAGGCCCCAAAAGACCAAGAGAGCAGCGGAGACAAACCCCCCAGAAAAATGACTTTCTCTGGGGCCTCCCTGGTGGCCTAGGGGTTAAGTCTCAGCACTATCACCACAATACCCTGAGTTCCATCCCTGGAAAACGAGCTAACCCATTGGTACAGCAGACCTCTTCTGTATCACCTGCTGCTCCCCTCAGGTGTATTCCAGTAGATTTGCCTCTTCTGCTCCCCACTCTGGTGAATCCTCCCACCCCCTTGCACCTCTGACCTACATCCCAGTTCTTCTATGCAAAAATAAATAAAAGCTTTAAAACAACAAAAAAAGAGAAATGACTTTTTCCATCAATCTGGTGGTATATAACCACCCATTTAATTGTCCCATTTAATTGTAAAGAACACATCCAAAATAAAAATACTGCTTAGTATTTAAGCCTCAGATTTCAGCTGGTTGTAGAACAGTGGTTCTAAGTCTGTGAGTGCAGACAGTTGCTGTGAACACTACCACTAAGTGCTATTCTCTCTCACTCCCAACTGTGGGAGCAGTTCTACAGTTTGTTTCATTTTTAATTTTTTTTTGAATAGAGGTTTATTTCCTCTCTTTAGCATTACTCCCCATCTAAATCAATTATACTCAACCTACAAAAAGAAATGACACACATACACATCCAAAAGAATATAATACAAATTATATTCAATCTTAAGAATGGTTTGCCTTCTATTTTAACGTGTTTGTTTTAATCTGTCTATAGAAATGAATTCAGGTTTGTCAAGAATGGATAAAAGGACCAAAGTGAAGATTTTTGAAAAATGTATCACAATAATTTATCATTTATTGTCTCTCATTTTTTATCATTATTTTATTTCTGAAGAATACTCCAAACATGTATGAGCTTATGGGAAATTCTTAAATACACTTGGAAATTTTATAGAGAAGGAAAGTTTTAGACAAGGTTAAATGGACTATAATTAACGCAAATTTTATTTCATGCCAGCACAGTAATTAAAATATAATTAATAATTAAAGAAATCATTCTGAAATGAAAAATATATATCTAAACTTCCAGGCAACTATACTAATGAGCTGAATGATTCAACTTAGTGTATCCATGTTTCTTACTCTCCAGTTGACAAGAATAACAACTTTAACTGGAAACATTTTATAAACATGAAATCACTTTTATAATGGTATAGTTATATAGCAATGACCTTAATAAATTTTAAAAATAAGGGCAACCATCAAAAATCCAAACCAGCAATGTACTGATACAAACACCTCTTTTTATATAGTTTGGTTTGTTTCAGACACATAATTCTCTGTGACCAGTAAACACCTACTGTAGGGGAAAGTTCATTTTCTCATTTATTAACAGCTCTAAAATACAGACTAAAAGGATAAACTGGAAGGGGAGGCCTTTAGAGTGTTTATTTTAATAAGCCTCTAAGGAATATACAAATAACCTATTGATTCAAGAGCCCACAGTCCTTGTGTGCTAATAATAACATTTAAAATAAATTTTATATATTTTACCAAATTAATTTTGGTTGCAATTGGATTCAGTCTGACAAAATGAGACACATCTAAATCTAACTGAGAGAATCTTGTTCATCGTCATTGAGGTTGAAAGGGGAGTGGGAAAAATCTGTTTTTCTTTTAATTTATTTTAAATGTAATATTTTTCCATGTTCTTTTCTTTGGCGGTTTTCTTCTCAAAGTTGTACTTCCTGCAATATGACCAAATCCATCCTGCAGGTATTATATGATGTTCATTTTTTGCAGAACTGGGAAAGCATGATTCAAAAGGGCAACTAGATTTGTTTAAAATCAGAAAATGTATGTCATATCCTATTTGTTCTGCAACTTAAAACATCACACATTTTTCATCCAAGTAGAAAATAAGGAAGACTTTCATCGCCATCTAAGGTAAAGACTTATAATTATTACATCAACCTTTCTGAGCTTCACCTTATAAACTCCTTTTTCATGCATGTTCATGCTTCAACCCACTTCATTCTCACTTCTGTCCTCACCATCCCATTGAAGCTACTTTTAGTTATGATCATCAATACCTTCTTGTTCCTATATGAAAAGAACACCTTTTTACTCTAATCTTACACTCTCTGAAATCAGTAATATGAATGTTGTTTTTCTCCATTTGTGAAATGTTTTAGTCCCCTGATATATTATAAAGATACCCCTCCTGTTCACTCTGTTACCTATTTAAAATATTTTCTCACTCATGAATGCCCATTCCATAAACACTATGCTCCATCACAATCTATGTCTGGTCAGCCCTTAATACAATGGGTTCAACTGTCACTTAAAGGCTAATAAATTCCAAATATTAATGTCCATTTCAAAGTTTACTATTGAGTTCCTTCTTGACATGTTGACCTAGCTATTCCACCAATTTCAAATAAATCAAAAATCAGATTCATTATCTTTAAACTTAAATCTGCTCTTCCCTTTTCATTTCATCTTTCAGAAAATGGTTACTTCTTACTACTAAAGCCAAAAACACCAAGCAGAGGGCCACATAAAATTAAGATCTTCTTGCTTATAATGGCAGTTCTCTTATAATTTGTGTGCTAATTTTCATCTTCTATATGATAAAATTGAGTATCATTGTTTTCTTAGAAACGGCATCCAACAAAGGTTCAGTGATGAATAAAGAAAAGTCTGATTTATCTAGCAAAACACTGATAACCACAAAGCCTTATTCCTTTAGGATTAAATCTACTACTAGGATTTGTATCTCTGTGTCCACTGATGTATCCCAGAATCTAAAACATGTAATAGGTGCTCAGTAAATATGTGATGAATGAAGGAATTAAAGTGGTTTATGATAAAGGTTGCATTTGCCACATTTTTCATAATAAATCTAAGTCTAGAGGAGTGTCCCAATGATGGTATGCAATTGGTTATCTATTAACACATAGCAAATTACCTTAAAAACTGAATAGCTCAAAACAATGTGTATTATCACACAGATTCTGTGGTTCAAGACTGGGTGGAAGGTAGCTGTGTTCTCTGAATCTAAGTATCTTTTTTCACTGAGAAACCATTTTTTACAAATCCTTAACCAGAAACCCCCTAATTTTTTTTTTTTTTTGTCACACAAGAAACATAGTAGAAACATGCTAGTCTCCCTTTGTCAAGTTGGTCTGACTGATTTTGACCAGATAAAGCTGCAAATGTCAATAGTGGTCTGAATACAACTTTCTCCAGACAGACGACCTATTGACAAACTCATAGGTAAATTCCCATCAATAGTTTCAAATTCCACATAACCTCAAAGGTCAAATCAATCTATTCATGCCTTCCTTGTTCAGTATCCACAGTACATGAAGAAGGATTTAGAAACTTGATTAGATGAATGGTGGTGGACTGTAAGTGGCAACTCTATTATTTAATAGAATTTGACAACATACTAAGTTTCAAAATTAATAACATCATGTGTGTGACTTTAGAGTGTTCAAAATATTCTTCTGGTCAACAGTGGTTAATATGCTTGGTTAAAAGATTTCCTAGGCTTCTATAGATAACTTTTAAAGCAAAAACTGATGCTCTATATATTTCACCCCTACTATTATCTATTCGTTGTTTTCACTCATATTCTAAAATTCCTTGCCAGAAAATGAGAACAAAGATTTTGAATTACTATTGGAAAACAGTGAATTTGAGATGACTGGCTATGAGTAAATTGCCTCTGAGCAATTCTCAAATAGTTGCTTGTGCATTTTCTTACTGCTGAACAGGATTCCCTAATACTGTCAGTGGGAACTGTTTCAAGCAAGGTCACACACTTTAGTTTTGCATCCTTTTTTCTAGATCTCTGTGTGTGGTACAATAAAAAGAGAGCTATTGAATCTCTTTTGCAGTTTTTAGGGGTAAAATATATAAGTGGCATTAGATTTGGGGTTCCAAAGGCACTGGGCAGAGATTAGGACTAAACAGCAGTTCAGTGCTTCTTAGGTCAAAGAAGTCCTGAAGGAAATGAGAGGTGCATGGTTCAGAGTCCAAAATAGGTGAGGAGAGAGAATGCATTACAATTCAAAATCTACGACCTGATAACAGCCTAGTTTGGCAGCCTTATTATGAGAAGACTTTGGTCTGTGAATTATAATCCTACGTCTTCCTTAATCCTACTGTGTGACCTTGGGGTTAGGTTTTATAATCCACAGAATAAGGCTATTACCTGCTTGATCACGAAGGGTCATTCCAACAGTAAAATTCTCTAATATAACCTATTAGAAGAAGTTCAATCAAACCATGAAGTAAGTAAGACTTCCGGCCTACAACCTTTCTATCAGTCTATATTTCCTCGCCTTGGTGCATTTCTCCATGAATTCTTTACATACTCCAATATTTTCACTCCTCAGAGAGCTGAACTATCTGGTAATTAGTGCTATGTAATTGGCTAGTACTACTTACATTAGCAAATAATGGCTGAAAGAATGACCCTTCTCACCAGTAATAGCATTTTATTTTTTCATAAATTAATTTCGTTATTTATATATATTTTACATCAGGTGTAGTCCCCATAGAATTTCCACCACCAATTCACCTGTGCACCATAGACGCTTGTGCTCTTTCCAACCTCGTTTGATCCTTCTCCCTCCCCTCCCCTACAAAATATCTGATTTATAGCATTTTATTTTTTTGAATCTTTTTTTAATTTTATTATTATATTCCCCATACAATTGCAACCCCCTTATTTTGACCCCAATCCCTCCTTTCCCTGCCCCACCCCTAGTGTGTCTCTGGTTCATAGTTGTTTCTGATTTTGATTTTTTCTTTCTTATAGTTATTCTTTTTCCTGCTCCCTTATTTAGGTTTTCTAGATTCCTGCTATAAGTGAGACCATCCGGTATTTTTCTTTTTCTTTCTGGCTTATTTCGCTGCAAATTGCATGTGTTTATCTTTTTTGAATGCTGAGTAATATTCCATTGTGTATATGTCCATTTTAAACACAAATGAAATCTCAAAGATTAAAGCCGTATGCCCCAAACACTGAAATCATAATGATGAGAGGAAGTGGAGTAAATTTTCTGAGCATAGATAAGCATTTACTTTGCTTACTTATAAAGCTGTCCTGACTGACAACTCATCTAGAGTCAGAAGTTTGTGGAAGAAAGAGTTGAAAGAATTCCATGGTATAGTGTTTATTAATACAGGTTCTGTACTAACGTAGCAGTCCATAAACTACCATTTGCTACCTTTGCTTTAAGCAACTGACTGATGTGATATTGTTTACTCATATATAAAATGGGATTATTAATGGTTATGTCCCAGAATTTTTTTAATTGAAGTAACATTGGTTTACAACATTGCATGTGACTCAGAGGCACAGAATCACCTCCTCAGACGCATGTCCTCATACCACAGCCAGCACCAGGGCATCCTCAGCCCCCCACCATAGTCCATTGTGCCTTTCCCCATTTTGCTCCCCATCTTGTAGCCTCAATTCCACACTGAGACTTCTCGGATTTGCTATTGATTTTGTCGGACTCTTTGTTTTGTTTCTCTATAAACCACATGCAGTGAAAATCATAAGAATTATTTTAAAGAATAAAGAAAATACATCTGCTGCATAGTACCCAAGTAACCAATGACAGCTACCATTATTACCACCTCTTTTCTGAGGACATAGTAATGAATCCCACTGTAAATATCTAAGATGTTATTTTTCGCTCTAATTTAGAGACCCACGAAAGCTTTGTTGGTTATTGAATGTTTTTGAAATATAAAATAATGACTACATAATGCTGACTCACCACAAGAAAATCAGTCTAATAACTATATAGTTACTTTTAAATAATTGTTTAAATACTGCTTTACCTTGCAAAATTAAATCTTTCTACTTCCAGTGGATAACATCCCTCATTAATGATGGATAATTTCCCTAAGTCTTCAAAAGTGTCTGTCCTGTGTAAATAATCTTTAAATGATTGAAATGAATTAAACTTCACTAGAAAAGGACTGACCTAATGTTATGCATCAAATAAATACAAATGAGAAACTAATCTAAAACAGAGGCTCCCTGGATCTGAACACTTCACTAACCCTTGGATCCTGCTCATTCAACATTACTATTTTAACTTTACTGTTCAAATCGTTATATGTTTTATTCAGATCTATAGCTTTTGCCTTTAAAGACAAAGTATTGAGGAACTATAGGGCAATCGTTGGGGGAGACTTCCCTTCACCAACAGGGGTCAAGAGGAAGCCTCATACAAGGAGATCCACATGCCCAAAGAAATATCACCTTTTTTCCTCCCTCAGTTTTTCATCTTTCAAATCCTTTCATCAGAAAGATCCCCAAATGCTAAGGAGTAAACCTAACCATGTGTTGTCCATACCTTATTACCTAAGGTCAGGTGAAAATGCCAAATGTTTGCAACTCCAAGTCAGGCAGTCATCCTTTTGTCCTGCCTCAGCACTGATGATCTAGTCTTGGAACCTCAGAATTAATTTCATGATGGCTTTTATTATTCTTCATGCTGTATCACAAGAAACCCAGGACACTCTGGTCTTCCTTCTTTCTTAAACTTTCTTCTTATATTGTCAGAGAAAAATGAAACAATCAGAAGATGACTTTCATAAATTTTATTAACACCCACTCACCTATCTACCTAATTTCTCTTTCTTCTCTCTCCTTAACCAGGTTAGCATTATAGTTATAACTGACTATAACTTATAACTTACAGTTAACCTTATAGTTATAAGGTTAGCATTATAGTTATAAAATAGATACTATCTCTTGCCTGCTTTATATGGTTGTCTAGCTTATTTCTTCTCTCTCTTGTTTTATTAAGCTAACTTTTTCCACAGCCTCTCTTCCATCATGACAGAAGAATTAAAATAAAAATTGTTTCCCGATTTCACTTTCCTTGTCAGCTACGAACTATTTTCTTTCCTTTCCATTACAGTGAACATCTAGAAAGAGGTTCTTTGCTATAGTATCCAATTTCTCTCTCCTATTTTCTTTTGAATTCCTTTCAAGGCTTTTGCCTCCAACTCCACCAAAAGTCCTCTTACTATTATTGTCAACATGATCTCATCATTACTATATCCAAGAGTAATCCTCAACCCTCATCCTACTTAGCTCTATAGTGGCATTTGACACATCTGATCATTTTCTCCTCCTTGACAAGATTTTAAAACTCCAAAGTTTCCTGACTTTCTCATGACTTCTTTAAGTCTTTATGCCAGTTCTTTTTCTCAATTCACCAAGGACTTGGGCAGTGAACCTACTTTCTCTCTTCACTCACTCCTTGGTGATTAAGTACTTTATCTATGCTAATGACTCCCAAATTTGATTTTCACCCAGGGCCTGACCTCTCAACTTCAAACTGCCATTCAAAGTCTACATCTGCATGTCTAATAAGCATCATATCACAAATACAGTATATTCTGAACTGAATGCCCAAACTGACCCTTCTTCACAAACCTTCCGCCAGTCTTTCTTAGTAACAAGCAGCTTCATTCTTCCAGTTGCTCAGACTAGAGACAATGGAGTTACTCTTGACCCTACCCAGAAACAAATCCTACCAAGTTTGAGCCTCCCAGGTGGAGCAGCGGTTGAGCGCTGGGTTGCGAAGCTGCCGGAAGCCTCCAAGGCCTCCGCGGCGCCGGTTCGATCCCCGGCTGATCCTCGGCTGCTCCCCGGCCGCCGGGCGAGGGTCCCGCATGGCGCGCAGACCTCTCCTGCCGCCCGCTGCTCCCCTCAGCAGTGTACTTCGTCACTCTGCCTGCTCTGCTCCCCGCTCTGGCTCTGGTGAATTCTCTCACCCTCCCGCGCTTCTGACTGTACCCAGTGCTTGTATAAATAAATAAATAAATAGATAGATAGATAGATAGATAGATAGATAGCGCTTCTGACTGTACCCAGTGCTTGTATAGATAAATAAATAAATAAATAAATAAATAAATAAATAAATAAATAGATAGATAGTGCTTCTGACTGTACCCAGTGCTTGTATAGATAAATAAATAAATAATAGATAGATAGATAGATAGATAGATAGATAAATAAAATAGTTAAGCATATTTAAAATAAATAAATCTTTTTAAAAAAATCCTACCAAATTTATAGTCAAAATATACCCAAAATCCAAGCACTTTTCACCACATCCAACGCAACCATTCTAGCCCAAGTCACCATTACATCTTAACTACATTCATGTAATGTCCTCCTAAGTGGCTTTGACCTGTGAATTCTCAACAATGTAGCCACAGGGATCCTAGGAAAGTTTTGAAACCAATTAAAAGTCCCTAATATCATCTGTCTCATTCAGATTAAGAACCAGTGTTTCTACAACAGTTTCTAAGATCCAGTAGAATCTGGCTCCCTGCTGACTCTCATCTTTTATAATCTCACACCCTGATGTGCCCAACCTCTATCATCTTGCTCCCCCGGTGTGTTTCCACAGCAAAGTACATGCACTCACAGGCCTCATAACCTGAAATGCTCTTCCCCTGGATATCCACATGACTCGCCCTTCACCTCCTTATGTAGAGTCCTTGTTCAGGTGTTCTGAGAAAGGTGTTTTCCCTGACCACTGTTTTTAAAACTAAATAGCCCAGAGCTTCTCTTGTGGTGCAAGGGGTTGAGCACAGTGCTGTGAAGCTGTCCACAGCCTCTGCAATGTGAGTTCGATCGCTGGCCAGCCAGGGAGCTACCCACATGGCACAGCAGACCTCTCCTTACTTGCCCACTGCTCCCCTCAGCAGTGTACTTCAGTCAGTCTGCCTATTCTGTTCCCCATTCTGTCTCTGGTGGATCCTCTCACCTATCACACCTCTGGCCTGTACCCCAGTTCTTGTAATCATAAATAAATACACCTTTAAAAAAAAACAAAAACTAGATAGCCCAACTGTGATTCTTATCCCCTCTCATTGTTTTGTTTTACTTTATTGCACTTTCACCAAATAACATAGCATGTATCTTTCCTTATATGCTTTTTTAACTTTCCATCACTATTAGAATGGAAGCTTCATAAAAGCAAGGATCTTAAGTTTCATTTTAATCTCTTCTGTCGCATGTGTATAATACAAAGCTCTTTTAAAAATTGAAAAAAACTTAGGAAATAGATAACATTTTCATTACAGCGTTGCTTTAATAATAATAATATCAAATATGTTGTAACATTTGCTACATGTCAAGCAATATTTTAAGGAATTTATGTGTGTGTATCTGTTCATATAGTTAATTCATTCCTACTCCACAATGAATCAATGAGATAGATAATATCTTTTTCCACATTTTACAAATGCAGAAATTGAGACCTAAAGAGCTTTAAAAATTCCCTCAAGATTGGGCCTCCCTGGTGGCACAGGGATTAAAGTCAATGCTATCAAGCTGTCGCCAGCCACTGAAGCTTGAGTTTGCCCTAACCAGGGAGCAAACCCACATGGTGCAGCAGACCTCTCCTGTCTCATCTGCTGTTCCCATCAGCAGAGTATTTCAGTAGATCTGCCTGTTCTGCTCCCCACTCTATCTCTGGTGAATCCTCTCTCACACACACACACACACACACACACACACAGACACACACGCCCGCACCTCTGGTCTACAAGCCAGTTCTTGTATGCATAAATAAAAATAAATCTTTTTTTAAAAAATTCCCTCAAGATTATACCAAGAGTATATGGGGAATCAGAATTAGAGCCTAGAATTTATATTTAACTTCTCTAGGTTTTAGATTGGGAGATAAAATCTTCTTTGCACTGTTGTAAGAATTATAGATGATATATACAAGTATAAAGACAATAGCAAGTGTCTAACTCTGGCATGTCAGTACATGAAAGCAATAATTACACTACAACTGCTAAACACATAGTAAAGTTTAGTACAAGGAATCTGAAAGCATCTCTCTAAATGGAAGAGCTCTGGTATTCAATCTCTCAATTTGTGTTTTGATTGACACCACTATATTGAAGAAAGTCCTTCAAAATCACACAAATGAAAATTCATCTTCTGCCTCTGGAAAAAAATAAATTGAGGTTTTTGTTTTTATTTTTGTTTACTTAGCTTAGCAGCTGTGTTATGCAAGCCTGTATCAATATAACACATTCTAACAATTCAGGCATATTTGTTTATCAAGTCAAAGGAAGAAAACTGTAAGTCACTCAGCATTTGTTCTATTTGACCAAGAATCTAAGCTGTTCTTCATTTAAGCCTGCAGAGCTCCAGTGTGAAGAAATCTTTAAACCCCAGGCCTGCTGACTGGCATGAGTTCTGTTCCAGTACCATAGAGAAGTCAGAAATAAGGTTCTACACATGGGCGGGTAGATTAATGTCCCCATTTGTGTTCTCATGCCCCCAAAACACCTTCACAGTATGTACAGCAGGGTAGGGGCTCTACTGAATTTGTATTTTGGCAAGCAATCTAAAAGGTCAACATGCATGCATATTTATAATGGAATTTCTGTGTGCTAATCAATGAGGGTAATGTTTCTTCCTTTATAGCAACTTATTTAAACTTTTCATGGGAGAACCTGCAGTCAACTTAGAAAGCTCTTACAAATTACACATCAGTATTTTCTAAAATGCTTGGGACAAAAGGTGGCAAAACTGATATTCTATTGACTTCACAGTTTCAATATCAAGACTAAGATGCAATATTAAATTAGTATAGTTTCTCCTGTTCATTAAAAGGGGGAAAATACACTATAGTAAAATTAACATAGAAAACACCAAAAAAAATTATTATTTTGAAACCACACTGTAGCATAAATTTCTTAGACTAGCAAATCTTCTTTAGTTGTAAACTATTCATGAAGTACATCAATTTTGCAATAATGTCAAACACATTTACCAAAATAATATCACACCTTGATATGAGTCTTCTTGTAAGATCAAACCTTTACACGACTTTTCTTTTTCTGCTCCCAGCTCCTAATTCTATGGATTTAGAATTATTAGTTATGTTATCCTGGGCTAATTAGCTTTAAAAAAACTAACTAGTTTTAAAAAACATTTGTTTACATGACTCATAGAGCTATCTAGAAAACTGCATTAATAATGAAAGCCTCACTTTTGGAATACAAAATCAGCAGCTCCTAATGTACCTCCATTTGGCTTTATCAGGCAATATTGTCTAATAGGTCCATTTCTCCAGAATCCGTACTGTTTACATCAGGTGACTCCTATCACCAATCACAGCACCTGCACCAGGGAGATTGTGCAAATGATGTACAACCTGCTTCTCTGCCTCTGTCTGCTCTGCTCTATTTGCTACGTTCATTACATCACCTCTCATAAACCATCTCATGTCCCTTTAAAACATCATTTTTTTGAGATTATTTTGCATATATTTTAGTTCTAACTTTCTGAGTCTAGCAACAGAGAATAGAATTCTTGATGTCATTAATCATATAATCCAAGCCACACTCCCACTTCTAAGATCATCTGATCACCACCATGATTTATGGCTTCTTGGGAAGTTTAAACACAGAAATCAGCACTTCCTCACCTGAACTCAGTTCCCTGTTCATTTATTTATTCTTAGTACTTAGTACCCACTATTTTATATGTGGTATTCAATAAACATCAATCAGATTAAATTAGGCTTCATCCCTTTCCTTATTTTTGTTTCAATAACTTTAGATTGTAAATGAAGTCTGGATTTTAAATGGGTTTTAGTTTCAGACATGAATGGCTTGGGAATTAGTTGATGGAATAATTAGCAGCAAATCTGTGTTAGTGGAGAAAAACTAAAATAGGTGAATAGGAGGTGAAGATTGAACAGTGATAGGAAAAGACCCAGTTAAGACAAAGCTGACATTGAGGTGAATCTGGAAGATTTATAAGACAGAGAAGTACAATAAATAAATTTAAAAGTTTAGCCTAAATAGATGTATAAAATATGAACTAGGGTGGGTAAAGGTTAATAAGCAAGGTATGTGAAAAGATTATGGACAAAAGATAAATTGGAAGAAGGAGTTTTTATGAGGTTATAGCTGCATTTAACCTATGGTATCTAGACTTGATGATATTCCATCATGAGGGAGACATAAGTTTAAGATTTTCTTACCTATAAGGTGTTTTTTTTTAATTAAGAAAGCACAGTCACCTTATTTCAAATGAAGGTTATTATTCATAATCTGAGAGCTGTTAATTTTTTTTATTTGATAATGTATCTACATATAAAATACCTTCATTCTACTTCATCTACTGAAATTTGGAGGTATAAAATTGAAAAAGTAGTTATCCCATACTCTCAGATTGATGAAAACTGCCAAAAAAAAAAAAAACTTTCTTGGAATTTTTACAAACACAATTTAAATAGAAGAGACTTATTTGCATATATCAATACAATAAGCTTCTCAAAAAGACAGCTTCATATAGATTTCTTTTAAATGGGCTTTGGTGTCAAATCAACCTGGATGCCAAACATTGTTTCATGATTTACTAGCTGTGCTAGCTGTGTACCTTTAGGATATTTATGGCACCTCTCTGGGCCTCAATTTTCTCATCTACAAAGTGAGGACAATCCCTATGCCACAGAGTTACTTTGGAAATTAAATGGTATGGCATGTGTAATAGAGTTTCTACATATATTTAAATATTTATGACAACAGCTATTAAGGTAACAAAATTTTATTTTAAGAACATCTGAAATTTAAGCCTATATAGCCACCAGAGCACAGACTTTGTATTCTAGGTTACACATAGGCAAGGTTCCCAAGGAGGGTAATGCCAGACTCACCATATAGGCATGCAGGCATCAAAGGCACCACTTCCCCCAGATCTTATACTTAGGCTAATTCACACGTGTGTGAGAGGAGAAGGGAGATCCTAAGTCTTCCATATGAGTCTTGGGAAGAGGCAAAGAAGCTTCCTATATGATCACTCTTCCTGAAAGCTGTGCACACACTTGAGATCTCACACCCATGCACATACACATGTACTTGCACAAGTGCATGTAGAAACAAACATACATGCACATGACTGAGCCCCAGCGAGACCTCACCTGCACTGAGGTCTCAGAACCTAATTCCTGATCTCCCAAAGGAGTTGGGAAGAGGGTGGCAGGGGCAGTGTGAAGCATGTATGCAATGACAGTGGTGTGGACACCACAGTTACAGCATAGGAGAGGACAAGAGAGTGGCTGTATGCACTACTGTCACAGCACTGCTATCACATGGTGGGGGGCTTTCAGTTATATAAACATATAAAGAAATTTGAGTTAGAGAAGGAGGTCTCTTCCAATTCAAACAGATGTTAAATGCGCATGTGGTGGCCCTTCTCCTGAGATGAGATCTGGAAATAATGCACAACACAAAAAGGGAGGGACAGAGAAGCATCAACACAAGCAGGCAAATCAGGCACCAACTGGCAAAAAGGACTCACCCAGCGGACCATGGAAGGCAGGAAACAAGGAGCAAAGAAGGGCTACTGTGCCTCTGAGGAATATTCTCTCTTGTTGCTGCTTTCCCTGACTGCTTCTGTTCAAATCCCTGTGCAGCCACTTACTAAGAGGTAATTACGGACAAGTTGTTTAAACTGCAAGTGCTTCAATTTCCTCATCTGCAAAATGGGGATCAAGGTAACACATCTGTCATATGGTTTGTTTATGTGTGGAATGCATCTGTTAAAAAAAAACTAATATACGTAAAATACATGAAATAATAAACATTAAAATGATGCTATTATTATCAGCATCCTTTTATTATTCACAAATGTTTTGGTGGCAAGTTCTCAAGGCCATGAATTTTTTTTTCATTCAAAATTCAATTTTGAATGAATACTACATAATTGTTCCCCCATTGGTCAAGCGTATGTTAAGATGCACACTTTTCTCTGAGCATGGAAGCCATGCCTAGTTTTCATGTTGTCCATCCGTAACAAAAATATTTTCTCTGAGCTGCAGTTTCAGTATGTTTTTCCCAACTGGCCATGATATTTTTTAATTGAGATACAGTTGACTTACATTATATTTGGTATTTTAGAAATATAGGCTCTCCCCCCTTCAGATATAGTCACCATCGTCCACCACGACAGTTGCCTTCTCTCTTTATTCTCACTCTCCCCCACCCCCTCCCTCTCTGGAAACTTCAGTTCTGTAGTCAGCTTTCAAGGGTGAGTTTTCATGCCTGCCTTTATGGACCTTTACTTTAGCTTCTCGGTCACAAACATGAGTGACCCCATTTGAAATTTATCTTTCTCCTTCTAACTTACTTCACTTAGCATTATCTCTTCCAGCTCCATCCATGCTCTAGAAAATGGCATAACTTTATCTTTTTTGATCTGAGCCATATTCATTTGTATGTGCATATATATATATCACATCTTATAGATCCACTCATCTGTTTGGGGGCACTTAGGTTGTTTTCATAGCTTGGCTGTTGTAAATAGTGCTGCGGTGAACATGGGAGTATCCCCCCAATTCCTTTTGAATTGGTATTTCAGGAATTACTGGGTTGTGTGGGAGATTCATTTTTAATCTTTGAGAAATCCTCCAAATGCTTTCCATAAAGGCTGGACCAGTCTACATTCCCACTAATAGTGTATGAGAGTTCCCTTTTCTCCACATTCTCACAAACACTTGGTCTTTCCGATATGAGCCATTCTCACAAGAGTGCGACTGTATCTCATTGTGGTCTTGATATGCATTTCCCTGATGCTAAATGATGATGAGCATTTTTTCATGTGCCTGTTTGCTATCTGTACGTTTTCTTTGGTGATGTGCCTATTTAGCTCTTCTGCCCGTTTTCAAAGCCACAGATTGCTTTACGCAGTCAGTCCTCCTCCTGGCACATGTCCATGCCATGAGAAATCAGCAAAAGTACCATCTTTTAAATACCCTTTCAAATTCCTTCCCAATGGAGGCAGGACCAGAGAAGAGTAGAAAAAGAAAGGGACGAGCAGCCATATGGGGCGCAAAAGAAAACTTGATTTTTTTCATCTCCTTCATGGTCCAAGGCAGCAGGCAAAGGACAGCATCCAAAACCATCAAACCACTCACCTAGGAACTTGGCCAGGGACACAAAATGTGAGTATTCAGTGTGCAATTAATCACATATAGTGTTGGAGGGTTGAAAATAGTACTATGAACTGCCAATAACTTTGCCAATTAATTACTAATACCAGAACATATTAAGAAAACTATCTGTAAAATCTAACATTTTCATTTAAGTACAATGAAAGACATTATTCCTAAATTCTACTTCTGGAGTAAAATAGTTTTGAATACTATCAGATATAAATTTTTTTTAAAAGTAACGGTTTTTGATAAGAAGTCAATCAAGTAGTATCAACATAACCTAAGCTAAACTTTAAATAATGTTCCTTTTTAGGGCATCTGGATCAAACTTAAATCATACAAGAGGCTTCTAGACCTCTCCAAGTCATAATAAACTAAAGTAGGAGCACAAGGTTATAAGTAATAAACAAACCTGCCAGAACAAATGTGATGCATACACAGCAAAACCTCACAGCATCAAAAATAGTGCTGAAGCACCACGTATTTGAAGGGTGCTCTATACACCACACATGTAGTATAGGTATCAGGCATAGAGTAGCTATGCTAAGAACACTCCCTGGGCCCACTGTGCACCTAGGAACTTTGGCAGACACTTCAGATAGCATCTCTAATGACATTCAAATGAAGGTAAGATGATTAATAATATCCTTTCTTGTTTTTTTAAGTGCCAAATATGAAGTCAATGCTACATAAATTCCCTTACCTTGCAGACTGAGCAACAATCTCTCATTATAATATATTCCCATAAATCACTGCATGGTAGAAACAGAAAGGCCCTGCCTGCAAGTCAGTTTCTGTGTGCTTGTATATGCATGCGCACACATGCACATGTGTGCATGTGTATATAAGTGGGGGGAGAGAAGAAATGGGGTTTCCATCTACCTTATTCAGTCCTTATAACTAAAAGTCACTGATGTCATAAGTTTTTCCATTGTAGATTTTTTTCCTTCAGAAATAAATGCAATATGCAAAGCATTCATAACATTCACAGCACAGACTAGCACAATGCCTACCACAGAGTACTTCTTTTATAAATATTTGTATAAGAAAAAGATAATAGGACAAGAAAGGGAAAAGAAAGGAAGAAGGAAGGGAAAAGAAAAGAAAAATCATAGGAAACGTTTCCAAATCACACTGATCAGCAGAAAGAACAGTTCTCTATAGAAAATAACAAAGAATCCTGATGGAAAGACTAGTCCCCTGGTAAGATATATCAAGATCCAATATGAAGATCCCCTACCTGGGCAGAAGCAAAGCTAGAACTGAATTCCAAGTGTCCTAGCTCCCAAATGCTATGAGATACCTAGGTGAGATTTTATGTATTATATGGCTCTACAGTCCTTTTCCAAATGCCTCACCTATGTGATTTGTTTTCAGAAGGCAAAATACCAAATGCCAATTCTAGTTATTTTCTTTCAGCAGTCATGTTGAGTTGTTTTCAAATCTAGAAAGCAACTGAATGATTTGTGTCTCTTCAATAGATTTCTCCTATTTTTTTCTCTTATAATTAGGAAATTTCTGAATTCACAGACTACAGTCTCAAGGGCAGGAAGCAGTTCTACATTTGTGTTATGTACTTCACTAATCTGCCTTTCTTCCTATTCAGTCTCACTGTTCACTGTTATCCCCCATCAGCAGCTCATTTTAATGTGGTGAACCTTTAGGGTGATTGATATGGGTTACAGTGGTAGACTAAAGTGATAGAAAAAAAATTAGTGTCACAAGTCATTTATAGCCATTATTTTAATGGATTTTAAAACAATGAAATTATTTTTTATCAAGCCAAACTGAAAATTTGTATAGTTTAGAAGCCATTTGATTTTCACATACTCTATATTTTAACATTTAACAATATGACAGTCTCAAAAGAGCACATTGTCAGAGTTGAAAATGACTTTTGAAAACCTGAGGTACTAAATTAAGTGTGGAATAGGGCAACATTGGTTCTCAAGGACTTACATGAAATATCGTGATCTTATGACCCATATAACTGTTCTTTTCTCATATTTTCTTAAAGTATAAAGTGATGGAATGTATTTTTTAAACAAAAATAATGTTTGCAACTAAGTCTAGATTGATTAAAAAGAGTTATATCCTATTTTATAATTCCTTAATATTTAACCATCTGACTTGATTCAAGTCTTTTTTATTTTTGAATGTTTATTTATTCCCTTAAAATGAGGCTGCCAAAAACTTAACTTTTCAAGAGATTGAGAACTGGAACTTTCATGAGTTTGAGAACTTGAACACTGAGAAGAAAGAAAGTCCTAGGAAACAGGATCAAGTAATATAAGTAAACATCCCAACAGAATAACTGAGGAAAACAAAGGTTGGGAAAAAAATTTATGAAAGTGAAAGACCGAATTTAACAACAAAATTAAACAAATGTTAGTATATTTTAAAATATATTAGAGAATACAGAAGAGAAATAAACACAAGAAAAAAAATTGTGACAAGTCACGGCCGTGTTGTCAGTTGTATCATTCATGTGAACCACATTAAAAACTCCCACCCCAAAGAGGGGTCAAAACAGGGGAAGAAAGATGATAAGGGGTGGGGTTGACAGATCACAAGTGCTATGGTAGCAGGAGAACTATAGGGACTACACCTGAGGGGAGAAATCAAAAACTGTCCAAAATTTAACAATGATTTAAGAAAATTAATTTAAAAAAAACCTCCCACCTCAGCAACAGTGTAGAGAATACCAAGTAGACTATGTTAGAGTATGGGTGCTTTGAGTGTGAGAGTAGTAGTGTGAAATCATATCTTTGAAGAAATGTAAACCTACACCTTTGAATCATATATAATGTTGTAACCCAACATTGCCTCAGTATAAATAATGCAATTTAAAAAACTTCACCCCAAGGGGCCTACCTGGTCGTGCAGCAGGTTGAGCATGGTGATGTGAAGCTGTCCACAGCCTCTGCAGCAGGGGTTCAATTCCCGGCCAGCCAGGGAGATTCCCACATGGCACGACAGACCTCTCTTGCCGCGCCCGCTGCTCCCCTCAGCAGTGTATTTCATCACTCTGCCTGTTGTGTTCCCCACTCTGGCTCTGGTGAATTCTCTCACCCTCCATGCTTCTGACTGTACCCAGTGCTTGTATAAAATGGATAAATAAATCTTTAAAAAAAATAAACTCATCAACAGCATTATTTTCTTTCCTTCCTTTGGCGATCACAAGACTTAGTACAGATTAGTTGTTTAAGAAAAATTTGTATAAGAAAAGGAGAAAGATAATGAAAGGGAAAGGAAGGGGAAATAAGGGAAAAGAACAGGAAAGGGAAAGAATAATGTGATGTTTTTAAATCTCTGATTACATGTATGGATATCCCCATGGAAATTAGGTATGACCATGGAACTAACATACATAGCTCAGTGAAATTCCAGTGGAAGGGACATTGCATCATTTTACCATTTTGGAGACTAGTATAGTGTTCTCTGTGTTACCTTCTTTTGCTTGTGGGAAGTGCAAGTGACAGAATATAAAAACATGCAGGTATACTGAATCACCCCCACAGAGAACAGCTATCTTAGAATCATTTAACCCAAAAGTGACTTTCTGTATTAAACATTTGTTTCAGAAGCATAATCTAACTTATCCTGTCTAACAAAGTCCTGAAAAACAGTATCTCCTACTAAGCACTATCATAAGCAATGCATTATTTGTACATGCATATATGCCTCAGAATCTGGATTCCAGATACATCATCTCCTCTGTGCTCTTCAGAGATCATTACTCATTTAAGAAGCATGACATCTGATGATACAACAACTGGAATTTTGCTCTCTTACATGGCTACAATCAATGTGAACATTTCTAGTATTTTTGTGTGTGATCAATTCACCAACCTATGCAATCAATTATTTCACTCTCATCTCAATGATGTGAACTCAACTTTAGTTCTACATTCCAAAATCATATACACATATTTTCATCACTGGGTCAGATTTTCCTTTGGAAATAATGGATACATTCATCTCACTTTCTGAACAGTCTCTGATCTTCCACATTTATTAATCATTCCCTGCTATACCAATTCCTCAACATCTTCAGGACCCCTAGAAAACTATTACTTTATCTCTTTTGTATCATAATGACTGTGGATACCAAGCTTTTTAAATCCTTATTTTACTCATTTTGCAAATTTTTGTGAGTGTTGTCAATATCCTTTAATTCATTTTTCTTTCCTCCCTACACCTTACAAACCTTACTTTGAATAAACAAAAATGTCTATCTCCTCTACAACTTTACTTTATAAAATACCTACACTTGGACAGACAGACCCATCTACAGATTTGTGCTCATCAACCTCAATCATTAATACACAATTTTTTCCTAGATAGTAGATGTCTATATAGATAGACGTATCTACTAGTATTTACTAGCAGTATCTAGTAATGCCACATAGATGTGTATATGTGATCACCCAGCAAGAATGAGTGGATTAAGAAAAGATTTTAGGGGCCTCTCTGGTGGCTTAGGGATTAAATCTCAGTGCTACTGTTAGGGGGAAAGGATGTCCTGAGATAATCTCATACAGGCTTTGTGGACTCCACCCCCACTCCAGACTAAAGCCATCAGGACATTGGGAAAGACAAATCCCATCACCACCAAGGGGAGGGTGGCTGGGACCTGAGGGTGGAGTTGGGCAGCCAGGTTGGATATAAAAACCAAACACGTGGGCCTTGCTCGCTCTCTGGCTCGCGATCGCTCGCCTCCTGGCTTCACCGCTCCTGGCTGGCGGCCAGCTCTCAGAGCGCCATTTTGGGATTCCTGATCGGCGGATCGGGTAGGACTCATTTAAAACTTTGTCTCCCACTTTTCTCCCAGAGCTGTACATTTCCTCATTTCCCTTTCCCTTGTAAATAAACCTTTTATTAACCTTTCACGTGTGCCTGCAGTAGAGCATTGATAAGTCCTTTTAAGCGCGCGGGTGAGGACCCACAGTCAGGCACCCCGTTTTGTATCGGGGTTGCTCTACAACACTACCATGGTATCACCAATGCAGCCAAGGCCTGATTCAATCCCCAGCCAGGGTAGCTAACCCACATGGCGCATCAGACCTCTCCCATCTTGCCTGCTGCTCCCCCTCAGCAATGTATTTCAGTAAATTTACCTGTTCTGCTCCCCACTCTACCTCTGGTGAATCCTCTTACCCCCTGCACCTCTGCTCTATACCCCAGTTCTTCTAACATAAATAAAAATAAATCTTAAAAAAAAAAAAAGATGTTGCATTTAGGATGCAATATAAATGCATAATGATAGTTAAGGAACTGGAAGTAAAAGAGGATTCTGGGAGAAAATGACTAGGCAGAAACATTAAAAGAAAAGCATGAGGGCCTTCCCGGTGGTGCAGTGGTTGAGAACTGGGTTGCGAAGCTGCCCGCAGCCTCTGCAGCGCGGGTTCGATCCCTGGCTGCTGAGCGAGGGTCCCACATGGTGCACAGACCTCTCCTGCCGCCCGCTGCTCCCCTCAGCAGTGTACTTCGGTCCTTCTTCCTGTTCTGTTCCCTGCTCTGGCTCTGGTGAGTTCTCCCACCGTCCTCCACTTCTGACTGTACCCAGTGCTGAAAGAAGGAAGGAAAGAAGGGAAGAAGGAAAGAAAGAAAGAAAGAAAGAAAGAAAGAAAGAAAGAAAGAAAGAAAGAAAGAAAGAAAGAAAGAAAGAAAGAAAGAAAGAAAGAAAGAAAGAAAGAAAGAAAGAAAGAAAGAAAGAAAGAAAGAAAAAGAAAGAAAGAAAAGAAAGAAAGAAAGAAAGAAAGAAAGAAAGAAAGAAAGAAAGAAAGAAAGAAAGAAAGAGAGAGAGAGAAAGGAGGGAAGGAAGGAAGGAAGGAAGGAGGGAGGGGGGGAGGGAGGGAGGGAGGGAGGGAGGGAGGGAGGAAGGAAGGAAGGAAGGAAGGAAGGAAGGAAGGAAGGAAGGAAGGAAGGAAGGAAGGAAGGAAGGAAGGAAGGAAGGAAGGAAGGAAGGAAGGAAGGAAGGAAGGAAGGAAAGAAGAGTGGGGCAAATGTGGCCAAGAAGGAGGAAGTGGTCATATGTTTAAAAACACCTTTAGATGATGATATTTTCTTTAATTTTGATAGCTATTTTAATTATTAGATTTTATTTTAAATGACTCAGATTATATGCGTTGTCTTTAAAATCTTTCATTGGTTTTCCTTAGCAAAGAATCTGCCCTTAAATGTGTACTCAAGACAGCTTCACCCAGAGTAGAGGCTGACAGAGACATGCAGGTATATGGTCTTAGAATGGAAATGAGAGTGAGATTTAATGGAAATCACTTGCAAATTCAACCTATTTCAATGATAGCAAGCATAATTATATGAGAATTTTAATTTATATTTTCATTTTTAGCTTTTAGTCAGTTTGAATTTCTGTGGAAATACAACCTTGAAAGTGAACATTATAAAGCTGCTTATAGGATAAAAGTTACTTATTTTCTCAAAAAGAAAAAAAAAGTAAGTCTGTTCACTAAAATGTCATAGGTAATAAAATCTGTTTTCTACCAAGTTGCACAGATGTAAGTGCTTTTTTTAAAAATTCCTATACAATAAAAATGGATTTCTTTTTCTAACACATATATATCATGGACTTCTCATTAAAATATAAAATATGCCAAAGAAGAGAATGTTGGGTTTTAATTAAATTGTTTAATCACTTCAAATAATTTTATGAGACAAAAGAAAGGAAAAAAAGTTTGTCTTTTCCCCTTGTGGATAAGATAAACATAATTTTCAAAATCACAATAATATTAAAAATACAAGTGTCTTACATATGTTTTTACTGAGGTAATACTGGTTTTATGACACTGTATATGAGTTAGAGAGGTACAGGATCTCACCTCTAGCTGTATGTCACCACACCACACCCACCACCAAGTCACCCATAGTTCTCCAGTGTTAACATTTTTATTTATTTGAAGAGTTTTCTTTAGATATAATTAACAAACATATAATTCAGCCATTGAAAGTAAACAATTCAATGCTTTTTCTATATACACAGGGTTACACAACCATAAGTGCAATCTACTTTTAGAACATTTTTGACCCACCAAAAAGATAAATAAATAAAAGGTTAAAAAAAAAGCCTGTAAGCCTGTAACCTCCCCCTTTACCTCCCTCCACCCATAGCCTTAGGCAACCACTAATTTACTTTCAATCTTTATAGATTTGTTTATTCTAGATATTTCATGTATATGCGATCATATAACAGTCTTTCTTAACTGTCTTTTTTTCATTTAGCATGTTTTCAACTTTCATCCATTGTATAGTATGTGAGACTATCTCATTTCTTTTTATTGCTGAATAATATACTATCATGTGATTATACCACATTTTATTTCCACATTCATCAGTGACTAGATATTTGGTTTTTTTCCATACTTTTTGGCTACTATGAATAATACTGCTCTGAACATCCATTATAGGTTTTCTATGTGGACATATGTTCTCATATATCTCAGGTAAATACTTAAAAGTAGATTTACCATGTCATACGCAAACTCTTAACACTGAGGAAATGCCAGACTGTTTTCCAAAGAGCTACACCATTGTAGATTCCCACTTGCAATGTATGATGGTTCCAATTTCTCCACATTCTCACCAATACTTCAATGAATTATCTTGTCTTTTCTGATTGCAGCCATCTACTGAATATGAAGTGCTATCTCACTAGAATTTTGATTTGCATTGTTCCAATGACTACTGATGCTGAGCAATATTTCTAGTGCTTACTGGCCATGAGTCTTCCTTGAAAAAATGATTATTCAGATCCTATGTTAATTTTTAATTAGGTTATTGGGTCTTTTTATTAATAAATCATAAGAATTCTATATATACCAGATAAGTCTCTTATCAGATAGATAATTTACAATAAAAATCTGTGGGTTGTCTTTTCACTTTCACGATGACATTGTTTTCAGGACAAAAGTTTTAAGTATTGGGCCTCCCCGGTGGCGCAGCGGTTGAGCGCTGGGTTGCGAAGCTGCGCGCGGCCTCTGCGGCGCCGGTTCGATCCCCGGCTGCTCCCCGGCCACCGGAGGAGGGTCCCACATGGCGCGCAGACCTCTCCTGCCGCCCGCTGCTCCCCTCAGCAGTGTACTTGGGTCCTTCTGCCTGCTCTGCTCCCCGCTCTGGCTCTGGTGAATTCTCTCACCCTCCAGCGCTTCTGACTGTACCCAGTGCATGTATAAACAAAACAAACAAACAAACCAGCAAACAAATAAATAAAGCATGCCTCTATAAAAAAAAAAATTAAAAAAAAAGTTTTAAGTATTATCTAGTCCAACTATTTGTTTTTCTTTTGTGACACTTTTGATTTTGTTTTCAAGAAATCATTGCATAACCTGGGTAATGAATTTTTTTTCTTCTGAGAGTTTTATAGCTTATTAAAAATATTGACTTGTTTAATTTAAATATCTCACATACTAATAAAAAGTTAAATAGGAAAGCTATCAAAGTATGAAAATAAACCTTCAGAATTCCAAGTTGGGCTTCTTGAACAAACATTGTTTCATAAAATCTTCAAATTCAAAATAAACATTAGGCTAATTATACTGCTCCCAACTTCTCTTGTCAATGGAAGCTGTTTGTATTAAATATGAATAACATGTCTTGCACTGTGAAAAAAAATTCAAGGGACAGAAAAGTATAAATATTAGAAATTTATCTTTTAATGTAGCTATTGATAAAATTTAAATTATTTTTCCTGTAGTATAAAGAAATGGCAATTTATTTCAAAAGAAATAATTTTGCAATCATGCACAATTGAAACTTATATAATGTAATGCAATGCTACCTCAACTTAAAGAAAACATAGATGGTAAGAGAATGCTCCTTATTTATATCCAAAATTTAGAGTGATGTGATTAATTATATCACACTTCTATTATTTTGAAGCTATTTTGATTCATTCTGTGGATTTCTGTGAATATCCTTGGATTAAAAATAAAAGTAGAATTTCTCCTTTGCATAAAACATTTGTGTCCTCTCCCCATTCTTGATGGAATATTTAGGTTTCACCATGTTTTGTTTTTTATTTAATAAGTTGCAAAAGTAATTTGACTCCTCAAGTTAAATTCAGTTGCCTAATAATATAGTGAATTTTGCCAAGCTGCATAAATAAAGTTGTAAGTTGAGGGACTCTATTAAGTCTATAATGACATTAAAGTGAATGAAGTTTACTTGGTAGATTTGTTGGTTTAGAAAAATAATCTCATGCCAGCAAAACCAAGGATTTCTCTTAGAACAACTTTCAAGGCAACAAATTATTCTTCCACTCTTTGCCATGCTATCAACAGTAGACTGAACAACAAGTACAAAATTCCAAACCCAAGCTCGTAATTATGGTTATGACAAATAGCAGTTTCAAGGATTCTCTGTGGAGACAAAGACTTAAAGAGCATTCTTCATAAGATCATGCCCTCAGAAATATCAAATTTAGCTAGGAAAATTCAATGAACTAGATTAGTGTTTGAAATGGTTGCCAGTCTGGTCATCTAACGGGAAACCTGAAAATTCAGACAAAGATAGTTACTTCTGTTCTATTTTTGAGTCTTCTTGCTCCTGATGCAGTTGTAGTGTTCATTTATTCTTGTTTATTTTAGTACATTCCACTATTAAACATGAAGAGAAAAGAAATAAACAAAATGTAAATATTTGGTTTGAAAGCTGCTCCACTGTGGAAAGAAACAAATATATAATTGGTTCCAAAGGCCATCTCTAATTCCTTCAAGATGCTCCATAGTCTTGGCTGATTCTTCGGAAGCATAGTTTCCAGACTCCCAGACTCTTAAAAACAATATAGTAGTAATGGGCATAATTTCTCCTGTGACCATATCACTAACAATAAAAACACATCAGATCTCTATTTTACACATAACAGAATGTTTTAGTCAGGTATAAAATGAGATCTTTTCAAAGTTGAGATATCTAAAAGTTGAAAGATTTGTGGGGATAACAGTGTTTCACTGAACCATGTTGACTTAAACAGCCCAAGTTTTCAAAAGCTCCCTCTCCAGACCAACTCAGTAGTGGGTCATGAAAAAAAGTACAGTTGAAAATGATCTTTCTGGAGCTGCTTTTATCACAAATCAAGATTTCCTGAAAGTATCCCTGTAGCTAAATGTAACACATAAATTAAGCCTAAAGGGTTAAATTACTTTCAGATCCTAAGAGCATTAAAGAAAGAAAAAAAAAAAGCTTATCTGAACTTTTATCCTTGAGGCTTGTACTTAGAAACACAATCTGACATTCTAAGTAGTAAATACAAACAACCTGAGCTGAGTTCCAAGATAGGGCAAAGACTTTGGCTCACAGAAGATCATTCTTGTTCTGTTCTTGTTTATCCCTTTGCAAACAAAGCCATAGAAAACCAGGCAACATAATTTCATAACAAGATGGACACAGAAGGAGACAATGGTAAAGCCATGGCCTCCGTACCATGGTAAAGAGGCAAGGCAACTAGCACCATGCCAGATCTGGTCAAGACCAAGCTTGGGGGCTGGGGGAGGGAGGTGTGAATGCAGTTCCTGGAAACTCCCACCTCTTTGTCAGACATCCTGCCTATGCAGATCTTTTGACATCTCCCCCAATTCAATATTCCCCCATTCCTGCTCCTCCCCAATTCAAAGAGAAGGCCTTCAGAGCATATTTCTTTGCCAATGAATAAAGTTCTCCTGAACTTTAAATCTTGATTTAAAAGTCTTTACTGGGCTTGCTCCAGTGATGGGTAAAAGAACTCAACCAGTTGGTAACAACACAATCAGAGGATGAAACTCTGCATTAAATACCTCCATAAGGGTAAAAGAATGTCACTGAAGAACAGCAAATACAATGTTTTCATGTTTCAGCAAAGAAGCTCTGTGGTACATCATCATGTGCAGGAGTGGAAGAATATAAATCCTTTACCCCCACAAATCTGCTAATGACTCAGTGAAACTTTTCAAAAGCCAGTGGGGCTTCCCAGTCCCCCTACCTGTATCTTGAATCATGAGTAAATCGATATGTACCAGTAAGTTTCTATTACTTCTGGGCAAAAGATGTAATACTTTTTCAACCTGCCATATTGCCATACCGCTACTGCAATATCAAACTTGAATGATTCAGGATCTAGTTTTAATGCATTTCTGTCATTTGACGTATGACATATTTGTGTAATTTCCACCTCTAGCTCTAAATAATACCAATTTTATCCATTTTAGAACCATCTGCTCCGAGTACAAACCTTCCCCCAAGACAGGGCCTCCCTGGCAGTGAAAGACGATAAGTCTCAGCACTATGAAGTTATCCACAGCCACTGCAGCATGAGTTCCATCCCCAGCCAGGGAGGTAACCCACATGGCACAGCAGGCTTCTCCTGCCTTGCCCCCTGCTCCCCTCAGCAGTGTATTTCAGTAGATCTACCTGTTTTGCTCCCCACTCTGTCTCTGGTGAATCCTCTCACCCCCACCCCCACCCACCACAATATGCACACACCCCCCTCTGGCCTGCATCCCAGCTCTTATATGCACAAATAAATAAATCTTTAAAAAAAATAGAACCATTTGCTCCTAGTGTAAGCCTTCCCCCAACAAGGCAAGCCAAATACCCCACCCTCTTTTCCAAGTGCCCATCTTTTCATTTTTCATTAAAGGAAAGACCTCCATGAAATCGCTTAATAAGGATGTTTTTCTATAACCTCAATAGCAACATTATCTATCTTTCCCTACCTGGTCTATTTTTTCTGACATCAACCATGGTTGTGTTGCCAAATACAATCTTATTAACCAATGGCACAAAAATAAAAAAACATGCCAACAGTTTTTGAGAAAAGAACCAGTTTAATGTAAAGATACTTGGTGGGAGATTGGAAGCAATATTTTTTTAATATTTTATTTTATATAATTCTTGCATCATTTTTCATTTTTGCAAAATGTATGCATTTTCATTTTGGTTATATTTCCCATATAGTTGCACCCCACCCACTTGTTTTGACCCTAGTCCTTCCTCTCCCCACCCCTCCTCTGACCCATAGTGTATCTGGTTTATAGTTGCTTGTTGATTTTGATTTTTACTTTGTATTAATTAGTCTTTTTCCTGGTCCCTTATTTAGGTTTTCTAAATTCCTGCTATGAGTGAGACCATCCGGTATTTTTCTTTTTCTTTTTCTTTTTTTTTTTTTTATTTGGGGCCAGTTTTTCCTTACTTTGCTGCTTTATTTTTTCAATATTTTATTTTATATAATTCTTACATCATTTTTCAACTTTGTACAATGTATGCATTTTCATTTTGGTTATATTCCCCATACAATCGCACCCTTATTTTGACTCTGGTTCTTCCTCTCCCCACCCCTCCCTAATCCCCCCCCATAGGGTGTCTTTGGTTTATACTAGATTGTTGATTTTGATTATTACTTTGCATTGATTAGTCTTTTTCCTGGCCTCTTATTTAGGTTTTCTAAATTCCTGCTATGAGTGAGACCATACGGTATTTTTTTTTTCCTTTCTGACTTATTTCGCTGAGCATGATCCCTTCTAGCTCCATCCATGTTGCTGCAAACTGCATGTGTTTATCTTTTTTGATTGCTGAGTAATATTCCATTGTGTATATGTACCATACCTTCTTGATCCAGTCATCTATTTTTGGGCATTTGGGTTGTTTCCATAGCTTAGCAATTGTAAATAGTGCTGCTATAAACATAGGTGTGCAGGTGCCCTTTGGAATTACTCTTTCTGTGTCCTTTGGGTAAATACCTAGGAGTGGAATTGCTGGATCATATGGAAGCTCTATGTTTAGTAGGTCAAGAAATCTCTACATAGCTCTCCATAGTGGTTGGACCAGTTTGCACTCCCACCAACAGTGCAGAAGAGTTCCTTTTTCTCCACACCCTCGCCAGCATTTGTTGTTGCTAGTTTTTTTAATATGTGCCATTCTCACTGGTGTAAGATGGCATCTCATGGTAGTTTTAATTTGCATTTCCCTGATTACAAGTGATGTTGAACATTTTTCATATGCCTGTTGGCCATTTGCATTTCCTCTTCAGAGAAGTTTCTTTTTAGCTCTTCTGCCCATTTTTGACTGGATTATTTTCTTTGTTTTTATTGAGTCTCATCAGTTCTTTGTAGATTTTTGTTATCAGTTCTTTATCCTTAGTGTTGTGTGCAAAAATGTTCTCCCAGTCGGTGGGGTTTCTCATTGTTTTGGTTATTGCCTCTTTTGCTGTGCAGAAGCTCTTTAATATGATGTAGTCCCAGCTGTTTATCTTTGCCTTCACTATCACTGCTTTGGGTGATGTGTCTGTAAAGATGTCTTTGATGTGCATGTCATGTAGTATTTCACCTATATTTCCTTCTATGTATTTTATGGTTTCACGTCTTATGTCTAGTTCTTTAATCCATTTTGAGTTGGTTTTTGTGCATGGTGTGAGGTAGTAGTCGAGCTTCATGCTTTTGTATGTAGCGACCCAATTTTCCCAGCACCATTTATTGAACAAACTTTCTTTGCTCCAGTGCATATTCTTTGCTCCTTTGTCAAAGATTATTTGACCATAAATCTGTGGGTTTATTTCTGGATTTTTTCTTTCTGACTTTTTTCGCTGAGCATGATCCCTTCTAGCTTCATCCATGTTGCTGCAAACTTAATGTGTTTATCTTTTTTGAGTAATATTCCATTATGTATATGTACCACATCTTCTTGATCCAGTCCTCTATTTTTGGGCATTTGGGTTGTTTCCATAGCTCAGCTATTGTAAATGGTGCTGGAAACAACATTTTTAAATCAGTCTCCTTGAGTAGAGAGCATTGGGCTGTATTTATGGGGAGAAGAATAAATATTAAAATTCAAGTTGGATGGATGGACCTGAAGGGGATAATGCTAAATGAAATAAGTCAGAAAGATAAAGACAAATACCAAATGGTTTCAGTTATATATGGAATATAGAGAGAGAAAACAAAGGTTCAGATAAAACCAAACCAATAGCAAGCCCTAAAAAACTGACCGGAATTAACACCACAAGGTATGTGGGGAGTGGGAGGACACAGCAGGAAAGGGAGCACAATGGCCTATGGTGGAGGACTATGGGGAGGTATCATGTTGTTTGGTGTGGTGTGAGGACATGCATCTGAGGAGGTATTATCCTGTATCTGTGAGTCACATACAATGTTGTAAACTAATGTTACCTCAATATGTGTGTGTTTACTAAAATAATAAAAATTAAAGTTAACAGAGTATGATTGGTTGTTTTCTGCTAAATTATGGTGTACTTGAATTTGGATCCGGAACTGCAACATAACGGAGCACCCCTTGCTTGTTAATATCATCCAACTAACCAGAAGTCACATATTTCAGTTCTTTCTCCTATGGCTATTTTCAGTAAGGGCAATGAAAGGTCACCTCCAGGACAGCAAACACTCTTCTGGGTCTGTGCTCTGAATCACAGTCTGTCAACTTATGAAAACTCAGAATTTTTTTCCTTGTTTAAAATGGTACCCCATTTTTGTACCTTTTTGCAAGCTCACCTGCTATTCTTGCAAGACAGTAGAATACCATGCATTTTCAGCAAGAATTCATAAAAGCAATCTTCTAGACCACCAACATATACATAATACCAACCCAAGTACCAGTTCTTGGGTTCAAATACTTTGGATAAAGATTATTTGCATTACTTAATTTTCTTAAGTCATTTCTGAATCTACATGAATGATCTTTTTTGTGGTAAACTTGGTCCTCTGTCAAGTAGCTAGCTAAAATGGACAAACTTCATGTGTAGTGTACCAAATTCAGTAAGAATGCTGCTACCTACAAATATCCAATCCCAGTTTCACCCAAATTTCAGTTTACTAACCCAGAGAATTCCCATAGGTATATTAAAAGGAAGAATGAGTTTATCTCAGTTGGACTGCTTTGATTTCAAATATCTCCTCTCCTGGTAATATGCTATAACTATAAATAGGTAAATGCAATAAATTAAATGTTGACTTCAAACACAGACACCTCTGAAATCACATTGAAATCAAAGTTGTCTTCAATCCATTTGTTGCCCATCTCAGATTTCATCATGAAGTCCCATGATATAAAAGGTACCCAAAAAATCTACTGTGGTAGCACCCAGTTGTGATTTTTCCAAATATACTTGCAGAGTGCCCTTTCCTTGCAATAGTTCTAAGTTCCTTCTGGCTCCATCTACATAGTCTATAAATATCCCAGGCATGTTTCATCTCTTTAACTTTTTACCCTTTTCTTTCTAATGTCATTATCTTCTAGGAGGCCACCATTTATTCCTGAGAGGTTTGGTATAGGGGCAGGAGGCAGTGGCTTTTCTATTTTGTCTTGATTTCTTGAACTGTTTTAATTTTCTGTTCAAATTTCTGCTCAGATTTCCTTGCTCCACTTTTTACATTTTTCTTTTGCATCTTTTAGGATCTTCTGGTAATCAGGTAAAATAATTTTCTCAAGCTTTCAATGTACCTATGCTCATTGTGTGCCTGGATCCAGAAGATTCCAGGGTATCTAGCCCCTTTGCTAGCATCTACATGAGTAGTTAATACTTCTTCCAAACCCAAATCAAGGGGTTGCATTCTGAAGAGAATTGAAGGAGAAGAATTTCTGAAAGGAAAAACAGTATGATGAAGTCACTTAGAATAAGGAGAAGAACAAACTTCCCAGAAAGTCTCAAGACAGTCCTATGATGTGGGAAACAAGGTAGCCTCAGGTTGAGAGGCTGGATTCTTTGTCAGGGGCAACAGAAGTTGGCACAGCCATTGTTTTCACTTGTAGACAGATTATGTTATAAAGGTCTCAACTCAAATGTACAATACATTGAACAGTCTTCAAAATGAGAAAACTCAATTTTTCTCTTCTTAAGGAATTGTGTTAAAAAGTCCCTCTTTCATCCAATTACATTCAAAAATGTGTGTGGCCTCCAAGCCATCTGCAGTTTATATGCTGTGATATTTTCTTTGCCATTTGGCTTTCAGTACCTTGCCAAGTAATTACAAATCTCCTTCTCATTCTTAAAGCTAGATGAGCAAGCAACACTGCAGGAAGTATGCAAGATGGGTTCTCCCTTTTCTGCATTCCAGTAAGATACTTCAATGTGAGCTTCTACCCCAAAAGGAAGTGTGATGACCTCCAAGGACTTGGTGATAGAAAACTAAGGGTCTCCAAAAAGGAAGAATGGTGGAATGGCTCCACCTTACCAGGAAACTACAATAGCTCTACTAGTTGAAGTAGCAGGAAGAAGGTCTCATACTCCTATTTCTCCTGACCTGGTCCCCAGGCTCCAGGCAAAGGGGGAGGGGGTGCACTGACACTGTACACTAAATGACTGGCATAAATATCCAAAATAAGTTCATGGTCCTGACCTCCACTGCTGTTGCTACCATGTAGGCCTGTCAAAGAGTGGAATCACCTCCTCTCACAGTCACTGGACAATTTTATAGCTTTAATTTTTGCATTCAGTACTAAAATTCATGTGTGTTATTTCTGTATATGGTATGAGGTAGGGATCCAACTTCATTTTTCTGCATATGGATACCCAGTTTTTCAGCACTATTTGCTGAAAAAGTATCCTTTCCCCGATGGAACAACTGTCTTCATATCCTTGTTAAAAATAAATTGACTCTACATGTGAGACTTTATTTCTAGATTCTCGGTTCTATTCCACTGATTCATCCCTATGCCAGAACCACATTTTCTTTATTACTCAAGTGCACCTAACTGAAAATGTAGGCAGCGAGGGATCCGAAATGGAAGCCATGAGTTGAAACTTTAGACCCAGAAAAAAAGCTGGAAAGCAAGAGAGCCCCTGTCTTACTGGCTGTACACACTGGGTATACAGCTTCTATAATAAGGAGCTGAGGTGCAGATATAGGGATGGAAGGGATCAAGTCAGAAGTCAAATGTCATGACTCATTTTGTTCTTATATTGAGTAGATTTTTTTGAATGATTGTGATTACAGTCTATGATATTAGGACAATTCAAAAACCTTAAATGTTTGGGGTTTTCATTCAGAAATTGTTGTTTTCTAAAGAAAAAGTATACCAAGCTCCTATGCTCTGCCATTCTAGAATTCCCTTTGCCTTTGCAAAATCTGATTATTGTAACAATACTTTGAATTGAGGAGTATCTGACATGTTTTTCATTTTTCAAATAAGGTGAAACAGGTTAAATGTAGTAGAAATTGTATACCAGGAAACAAAACATATGTCTCCCACCAACTGGTTTTATCTGTTCAAGCTGCCTGTGTGGTGGAATAAGTTGGAAAAAAAGTTCACTGAACTTAAATTACTTCTAAAATACATCTGATTCTGAGAGCCTGTGTTTTTATTCTGTTGTTGCAGTGTTCAAGAACTATGCAAAGATGCCAGAACTATCTAGGTAGCAGTTTTGTCAAATGTTATTAAGGAATATGACTTCACTAAGTTTACTAGACTTCTTCTGAATATAAAACAAGTAGAAACAGATCAGTTTGTGATAACAGCCTGAATAGGAGGTAGAAATAAATTTTTCTAATGGTTCTTCTATTGGTTTCATGTTATACAATGTAAAGAAAGCAAAAACATAAAACCACAGGTACACACAGATAGTTAAACTCATAGTGCAACCTGCTACTTGAACAAAAATTACAGGGCCAATCTAAGAAAAAATTGGGATGATTTTTTTCTCGTTCTATGACCTTTCTCCCTATGTTCTGGCAACAATGCCATCTCTCTCCAACTATGCCTGTTTGGTAGGTTTGTATTCTTCTCTATTATCTCAAAACCTGCTTCACAACTATTTGATTAAAATCCTACATTAAAACATGGTACCCAGGGCCTCCCTGGTGGCACAGCAGGTTGAGCACCACACTGTGAAGCTGTCCACAGCTTCTGCAGCATGTGTTCAATTTTGGCTATCTAGGGAGAAACCCACATGGTGCAGCAGACCTCTCCTGACTTGCCCGCTGCTCCCCTCAGCCAGTCTACCTGTTCTGTTCCCCACTCTGTCTCTGGTGAATCCTCTCACACACACCCCCACACCTCTGGCCTGTACCCCAGTTCTTGTATGCATAAATAAATAAATCTTAAAAAAATGGTACCCACTTAGTTGTCTGCATGTTTATTTAGGCTTGAATTAAAGATTACCATTTTATTTTTGGCATCCTGAAGGGAGTAAGAAGGAGATTTTAGATTGCACTGAGGCTCTCTTCCTTTACACCCTGAAACTGCTTGCACATGTGTGGTTTTCCACTCAACTTACATGTAAGTATTGTTCTACAAGAAAGACACCATTTCTGCTTATATAACTGAATCAGTCTCCTGAATTTACACCTCCAGTCCCTCTATCAGTCATTGTGACAGCACTTCACAGCAATACAAAAGGAGAGATTGAACACAAAGGTAACTGGTCTACCTACCAGTCAGCTGTGATTACAGCTCTGCACATCAATGTTTAGACTACAAGGCAGTGTGTATCATCTATATCACAGTGCAGGATCAGATGAACTATTTGTTGTTCTTCATTATCTGGGAAAACCCAGAAGGGAACACAGAGCACCAGCCACATTATGTGTCACCTTTCTTACAATGAAAAGTAAAATGAGGTCAGAAATGAAAATTAACTTATTCGGGGATTCAGAATTCCACTTCATTTTGCAGTTAAACAATAACAACCTACAGCATTTCTATTTAACTCCTTTAATATAGGCCTATACAAAAATACAGAGGGGAACGGCACTTGCAATGCTTCTCTTTGTTTATATATTTTTCCACATTCAGTATTGGATTGGAAATATTGAGATTCAGTGGGAAACTGTCTTCTCTTAGGTTCAATCTTCCAGAGATAATAATAAAATCTGTAATAAAAAATAATAAAATCTGATAATAATAAAACAGATCCTGTTTGAAATCTGCTTGTATGATTATGTAAGAGTCACAGAAAGACAAATACAAAGCTAGTGGAAGATAGAAATGAAGACTGAACAATCATCTGAATCTGTTCTGCTGCCCATTTACCCTAGAGACTATCCTAACTATGTTACCAAAAGAGGTGCTATAAGAAAGCATGGTGGGCTTTTAGAGACAAAATAATCTTTCTCTCTTAAAAATGTTAATGATATACTTTTAATGTCAACACAAGATAACTAATTAACTATACACTGTATACCTACCTCACAATTTAAAGTACTGTTACTAAATAGTGTGATATTTTGCTTCTTTCAATAATTTTAAGTCAATGACATCTTTTCATGTAGGTTTAAAATAAATAATTATTAGTTCATTATATATTTGCTCAAGCTCCAAACCTAGGGGTCATTTTTTTTGTTCTCATGCCTTTTGCACCTCACATCAAATCCATCAACAAGTCCTAAGAATTGTTATTTTAAAAGATATCCCAAATCCATATGTCTCACAACTAGCCACCTTCACAACTCAGTTATTCCATGAGCCTCCTGTTATTTCTCCTTGCTTCCACTTTTGTTTCACTTCTGGCAATTTTCTACACAGTAATGAGAGTTAATATTTTGAAACAAAAATTATAACATGTCACTCCCTTGCTCAAAACCTGCCAATGTCTTCCCTCTTTCAACATATTCAGGAGAAATTTCAAACTCTTAATCATGGTCTAAATGCCTTATGTATTCCAAACTCTGCCACTCATTCTATTCAAGTCACACTTACTTCATGCTCCTCTTTGAACATGGCCTATGCATTTAAAAATCAGGATTTAAATTTTGAAAGCTAAATATTACAATGATTTCATGTGAAGTCTTCTGTGACATTGAATCCTCTGTAAAGTTTCCCTTTGAACAACGTCAAGTAGAACTCATCAGGAGTAAGTATTGGGCAAAGCAATGATAAATCCTCTCACTAGATATAGAAATGAGGGGCCTCCCTGGTGGCACAAGGGGTTAGACACAGCATTATGAAGCTGTCTGCAGCCACTGCAGCATGAGTTAGATCGCCGGCCAGGGAGCTACCCACATGGGGCAGCAGACTTCTCCTACCTCGCCTGCTGCTCTCCTCAGCAGTGTATTTCAGTAATCTGCCTATTCTGTATCCCACTCTGTCTCTGGTGAATCCTCTCACCCCCACACCTCTGGCCTGTACCTCAGTTCTTGCATGCATAAATAAATCTTTAAAAAAAATAATGTGAATGAGACTCTACTAAGCATCAATGAAATCATTAAATAGGAAAAAAATGTTATAAAATCAAGTTGGATACACAGTTCTTCATACCCACTGGCATCCAAATGGATCATGGAACCATTGTGTAGCTTATATTTCATTGATGGCTAATATCAATTTTAAAGAAAAACAGTGTTTTGTTTTGTTTTTTTTAGAAAATTCATCCAATTCTAAATCATATTGTTATATCTTTTAGTTAATAAGCAATAAGATATCAAACAGAAGATGTGAACATTTATCTTAATGTTACAGCAGAAAAAAAATCAAGTATTTTGAATATATCTCTATCATATATTATCTATTTGCATATATAATTTTAAGTATAATGGAATTTCCCCCTATTGGGAAATAATTCCCTTCTTAGTTTTAAACAGAAGTTGCTTAAAGTCTGCTCATGTTATGTGTGAATAAAATGTCTAACACATTATTTTACTTCTCATACATGCTCACTACTAGATTTTAATCTGTGGACTTTCTATCATAACAGTATTCCTTCTTTGTATATATTCTAATATCCTACCTAATTATTACAGTTCTGTCCTCACTCTGGCTAATGATTTCAGATTTAAATGGTTACTTTAAATGGCTCCTCAAAAGTGGAACTTAAAAAATGTTCAGTATATAGCTCTTAAAAGAACTATAATTATAGAGCAGATAGATATTGGAGATATTTAGCAATACTCAGCTCAGCTTAAAATAAAGTTGCTGTTCTGTTGTTTCCTATGGCTTATGTCTGACAGAAAAGATAATTAAAGTTATAGAGAAAGAGATCGCCAGTAGTAGTGAGTCAGTGAAACTTGACAACGAAGAAAATACTAAGCTTTTTTTTAATCACGAGTACTGATTCTATGCCTTCCCCTTTCTTTTTGACATCCTTAACTGGAGATATAAATACAAAACAAGCATGAATCAATGGAAAAGACTAGGGAATGAGAGAACAATTTAGGAAATTTTTTTATATATAATAGTTCGCTCACATGCAATCATCCAACAGGCACCACATCCTCCACGGTACTGAGCTCCTGGCACTTGCTTCACCTATAGAGTCAGCCCCCAGGTTTCTCTTGTACTTTCTTCCCCAAACTGAATGTCAGTTCAGATGCCAGAAAGAGTAGGGTTAATAGCTCAACATCTGTTTCCCACTAAAGTCACAGAAATCTTTTGTCAATTGTCTACTCCTTGGCCTTACTAATAAAAGGATACAAGGAAGACTGGTACAATGAGAAAAGGCTGCTTTAAATTTCTCTCCATTATTAAATATGCTTTTCCTCCAAAGTGTCTTAGAGAGTCATTTTGAACCAAAGCCTCTCCTGCTGGCGAGTTTTTGATTCACTGGCATTACCCTCCTGTGTGTCAGGGATATGCCATCTTTTAAAGGAATTAAAAAGAGTTATCACTGTGAATTCAGGCTGTGTTGCTACTATTCACCTTATATAATATGTATGTTTGAAACCGCTGTGAAGATTGTGGTTTTCCTGAGACAGGTTTCAGCTGGCTGCATGATGCCTTGGCAGTCTCTTAGAAGCAATGCAGGAACAAGCCATCAGTGTGATCCTGCTGCTGGCTCAGGAGTGGGCAATTGGCTAGTGCTTAAAGAGGCTGGCTTGTCCACTGAGTTTGCTTACAATTGTGTGCCTCTTACGAGTCTTGTGCTAGGGAGCTCAATTACCATTCAAAATCTTAAAAGTAATTAAGTCATAACGTCATGCCACCTTGTTACATTTGGGAATAATTATTGCCCATAAAGACACAATGCAGAAAAAGTAGATATTCCATGATACTGCTATTAGATATAGGACTAGAACCGAAATTTTACCAATTATTTTTATTTTCATTTTTAAAGATATTTCAGAGTAAATTTTCCCTATTTGCAGGTGATATAAATTCAAGTATTTCCCACTACATATCAATTCTAAGGATGATTTGTTTTAATCATTTTCATTTATTTCTTTAGATTTGTGTCTCTGGTAGCTAAAAGACATGAAGATTGGACTTCTGGACTTGAGTCTTTCATTTTTTTACCTTACAGCTTTGCATAACTACCTATCTTAGTTTTATTTTCTTCATTTGTAAAATAGAAATAACCATCCAGATCCTACCTACAAAACAAAATATAAAATTTTAAGTGCTAGATAAAGGTAAGGTGTTGCATTGTGTTAAGATATATATAAACAATTGGGTGTTTATAAAATACACACTTTTTGGGAAAACAAATATTAGTAAAAAGTGTTTCAGCAACAAAGCTGGCTGACAACCAGAGACTCATGCTCCAAATCCCCAGTGCTAAATGAATTGAGAGATAATCAAGACAGAAATCATGTACCTCCCCTGTAATGGTTAATTTTATTTATCAACTTAGTTGGGTCTTAGTGCCCAAATATTTGGTCAAAAATCATTCTGAGGGGCCTCGCCTGTGGCGCAGCGGTTGAGGGCTGGGTTGCGAAGCTGCCTGCAGCCTCTGCAGCGCCGGTTCGATCCCCCGTTGCTCCCTGCCACCGGAGGCGGGTCCCACATGGCGCGCAGACTTCTCCTGCCGCCCGCTGCTCCCCTCAGCAGTGTACTTCGGTCCTTCTGCCTGCTCTGCTCCCAGCTCTGGCTCTGGTGAATTCTCTCACCCTCCCGCGCTTCTGACTGTACCCAGTGCTTGTATAAATAAATAAATAAATCTTTTAAAAAAAATCATTCTGAATATTTCTGTAAAGATTAACATATATGTGAAATTAACATTTATTCTATGTATTTTGAGTATAACTGCTTGCTCTGCATAATGTAGGTATGTCTCATCCAATCAACTAAAAGCCCTAACAGAACAGACTGACTTCCCCAAACAGGAAAGAACTCTGCCAGCAGAGAGCCTTCAGACTCCAGCTGCAACATTGACTTTCCCTTGGGTGTCCAGACTGTTGGTCCACTTCACAGATTTTGGACTTAGCAGCCGCCAAAATCATGAGTCAATTGCCAATTGCTTCAGATAAAACTACCTTTCTCTGTCTGTCTGTCTCTCTTTCCCTCATTTCCACTCTCCTCCCCGCTCTTTCCCTCTCTTCTCTTCTCTCCATACACACATCACCTGTCAGTTCTGTTTCTCTGGAGAACCCTGAATACACCCCCTCATGTCAATAACTGCATCACTAATCCTGGCCAAAGGAATATGAGAAAAGTAAAGTGTGTGAAGTATGTCACTTCTACAATTAGGTTTTTAATTATCTAGTGTGCGTCCTCCACTCTCATTCTCTTGTGGCAAATTTGGAAGCTCTCGTGGAAGATGCCACATGTGGTAGACACGGTGTATGAGGCATGAAGATTGACCCCATAAGGAAAGTGTGTTTTGGATTTTGTGTGTCTAAGAAGCTATTATTGTGTTAGGCAACTAATATTTGGGAAGTGTGTGCTACAGAAACTGAAACTTGCTGCCCTAGTATAGACAAGTTTTATTTCATTAAGCACAAATTGAATAATGGGGGCCTCCCCTGGTGGCGCAGCGGTTGAGCACTGGGCTGCGAAGCTGCCCGCGGCCTCTGCAGCGCCAGTTCGATCCCCGGCCTCCAGCGAGGGTACCACGTGGCGCGCTGACCTCTCCTACCGCCCACTGCTCCCCTCAGCAGTGTGCTTCTGTCAGTCTGCCTGCTCTGCTCCCCATTCTAGCTCTGGTGAAATCTCTCGCCTTCCCACGCTTCTGACTGTACCCAGTGCTTGTATAAATAAATTTTTTTTTTAAAAAAATTGAATAATGGGGGAAAACTGCATTATTTGGAGTACAAAAGGAAAAAAACAACCCTGATATCCAGAAACTATCTGGAACATTTTCTTACATGAACATCAGCAAAGCACTCTCTGACCATGTATCCAGACAAAAATGAGAACAATGTGTAATAATGTCTGAACACAGACAAAACACTATAAGTAAAATTTTACATGAAGAAATTATTTTTAACTGATATGGGGGGGAAGAAGGAAGTCAGTATCAGAGGAAATAAAAAGAACTCCTAAAACATCCAGAGAGACCAACAAAGTATAAATATTGTCCAAACAAGAGAAACAATCAAACATTTCTCTGTCTTGAATAATACAGTGAATGTCACCATAGCCTCTCTAGTCTTCATTCTAGATAAAGTTTATTAAGACTGGGCCTCCCTGGTGGTGCAGCAGGTTGAGCGCAGAGCTGTGAAGCTGTCCGCAGCCTCTGCAGCACTGGTTTGGATTCCCAGCTGGCCAGGGAGATACCCACATGGTGCAGCAGACCTCTCCTGTCTTGCCTGCTGCTCCCCTCAGCAGTATGTTTAGTAGATCTGCCTGTTCTACTCCCCACTCTGGTGAATCCTCTCACTGTCTTGCAACTCTAGCCTGTACCCCAGTTCTTGTATAAAATAAATAAATCTTTAAAAAAAATAAAATTTATTATGATCTAAGCATAGAATTATCCCCACTTCCTGACCGCCTCCAATCCAGAACACAGCTTCAGGACACTGATTAAAATCTTCCCCAAAGTCATCTCACATGTGCCAGAATCCTACAAAAAGCCCCTTTCAGAGCTCTTACTAAGATGCCCCAAAGATCTCCATGGCCACAATGTGGTCCCTGCAATCCCTCATTACAGTAAGCATGAATCCAAACCATCCAACTGCAGGTGTGTTCCTGATGGTCTGTAACTGGAAGTTAAGTTATGGGCAATAATTTTATGCTCAGAATATATAAGAAATTAACAAATAATGCTAACACTATTTGTTTGACTCTAACTGTCCATTCTGATATTTAAAGTAGACAGGTGAAACAAGTTTACTCTAAACCACAGTGAAACTATAACACAGCAATATTTAGCTTAGAACTTACCTAGATATTTATTAAAAGTCTATTATTTTGATATTCAATCATCATTACTGAAAAATCTGTGAATGGAATATGTACATAATTAAGATTTCTATTTTGTCAAACCATCTTTTAATTTATTTCTCTTTATGATAACTGAGAGACTATTTCTCTCATGAAAACTTAATTTTCACATATGGAATTAGAATTATGGGAGGAAGTTAGAGAAAATATGAAAAATCATGAATTTGGGCTCCAGTTGAAATACATATTAATATAGATCTCAAAAAAAAAATCATTCCTGACTTTTTTTGAGTTTTTTCTATGAATTTATGTTCATATAAAAGATAGATGTTAGATAGAGAGATGATAGAGACAGATCAGAGTGTTTCATTCTTCTTTTGAAAAGACTTTAAAGTTCTATAATCTATATACTCAAACACTAGTGATAATAAAAATTACCTGGCAAACTGCTTAATAATTGGTTTCAGGACATCTGGAAAGTCTAACTATAAAATAGGATCTGCAATTCACATCACACCCCAGGATAAATTTCATAATGATCATATATTTAAAGTAAAAATATAAAATTTTATACATACTGAAAGAGACATATATGTGAACATTTTCAACCGGGGATAGACAAAACAACCCTAACTACCTCAATATCCAGTAGCAATGCAACAATGAACAATTGACTGAAAATTTTAAAATATTCTGTACAACAATAACACTTCAAAGCATACTAAATGCACATAAAAACTGAAATTTTCTGTAACCTATATTGCAGGAGAGAAGAAGACCAATGTAATATAAAAAGAACTCCTATATATCCAGATAAGAGAACAACTAACAAATAGATGTATGGGTAAAGGACAAGAAAATTTAAATGAAAAAGATAAGAAAAAAATGGCCAACCTCACTTAAAGAGCAATATTCAAAATAAATCTATAATGAGAAAACATTTATCTCCTATCACATTGAAAAATCTAAAAGTTTGACAATAAAATCTATTAGAGAGGATGTTAGAATAATTTTAAGTTTTTGGTGGGACTGAAAACTGGAAAAACCACTAAGATAACTCTTTGGCAATATAAAGAAAGAAATGGAATTATTAAATGACTATAGTTAAGTTTGTAAAATAAAAGGTCAGTATACAAATGTCAATTGTTTCTTTATATACCCAAAAGCAAACAAGTCAAATTTAAAATTAAAAAAGTAAATGGCATGAGCATTTCTCAAGATATTAAAAATAGAACTACCATATGATTCTGTAATTCTACTTCTGGGTATTTACCTGAAGAATATGAAAACAGTATCTCATATATATATATATATATATTTCCCACTGTGTTCTTTGCAGTACTATTTCTAATGGCCAAAATAAGGAACCAGCCCTAGCACCCAACACAGGCAGGATGAAGAAGGGGTAGAAGGTCCACAACTTTTCAAATGTGTTACCACACCACATCCACCAGAGACCTTATAACCCTCTACCTGCTTTGCTCCTGACCCTCCAAACTCCACATCTGGTAGCCTCACCTGTAGTCAGACTCATAGAGTTTGGCTTGATTTTGTTTTGGCCCTTTACCTTGCCTCTTCAAATTCTACCCATGAGCACAATCATATAGTACTTGTCTTTTTTCCTCGGACTTACTTCACTCAACATAATCCCCTCAAGCTCCATCCATATTGACACAAATGGCAAGATTTCATCTTTTTATGGCCAAGTAGCAATCCATCATGAATATATCCACACCTTTATCCAGTTCTCTGTTGTTGGGCACTTAGGTTCTTTCCATAATTTAATGCTGCAATTAATATAGGCATTCACATCCCTTAAAATGAATGTTTTTGCATTGTTCAGATAGATACTTAGGGGAACCGTTGGATCATAGGGTAGTTTCATTACTAACATTTTGAGGAACCTCCAAACTGTTTTCCATAGAGATTGGAGTAGTCTACATTTCTACCAATGTAGAATTTTTCTTTCTCTCCACATCCTAGCCAACATTTATTGTTACTGGTCTTTTTGATATGGGCCATTCTCACAGGTGTGAGGTGGTATCTCATTGTGGTTTTCATTTGCATTTCTCTGATGATTAGTAATACTGAACATTCTTTCATATGCTTATTGGCCAGGCGTATGTCTGTTCAGATACTCTATCAACTTTTTGATCAGGTTATTACTTGTTTTATTTTTATGAGTTGTATCAATTCTTTGTATAACTTGAGTATCAGTTCCTTGTTATTGTACAATGTGCAAATATTTTCTCCCATTCATTGTGGTGTCATCTTGTTTTAGTGATAGTTTCTTTTGTCTAGCAGAAGGTTTTTAGTTTAACGTAGTGCATTTGATCTTTTTTCATACTGTTTCCCTTGCTGTATTAGTCAAGTCCCCAATGACATCATCGAAGTCAATGTCACAAAGTATTTTCTTCTATGTATTTTAATCCATTTGGAGTTAATTTTTCCGTACAGTGTGAGATAGTGGAGAAGTGACCATATTTTTTAGGAATTCATATTTTTGTATATCATAGCAAAATGACATAGTATCTGGTATCTTCATATACTTTTGACTTTTAAACAAATATTTTTAATTTTCAGTGAAATAAGATAAACAGATGAAGGTAGAATGACAAAAAAAATCAGTCATTGTCAGTGTCACATCATTTTCCTCTGCCCTCTGGCACTTCTACTGAAGTGTATCATTATGCTTAAAACTTGATAATTTGCACCTAGAAAATGTTCCATTTTCAGTCTGTGAGCATATATGTGTCTGCACACATACATTCATGTGTAAAGACATTGACTCAATGATTAATAACTAAGAACATTTTTCCTCCAATACGAAAATGAAAAGAAATTCCATATAATTGAATCAAATGTAAGCACTCATTTAACTTCTATTACCAATATATCTTTATCAATAATAAAAAATAATAAGGCTATATTGATCAAAAGATACAAACTTCAATTAAGCAGTTTGGGATTCTAATGTAGAGTGTAATGATTACTTCTAATAATACTATTGCATATACTTGCTGGTTGCTAGGAGAGTAAATCATCAATGTTCTCCCAACAAAAAAAAAAAATGGGAATTATGTGACAGGATGGAATCCTAGCTCGTACTAGGGTGATAATCATTTTTAATTTAAATGTATCAAATCAATATGTTGGGCATTTTAAACTTACACAATGTGCTGTCTCTATTATATATCAATAAAGATGGGGGGAAAGTAATAGAAATGATATCAATAATATAGAAAATAGACAATACTAGTATAAGAATAAGTGAAGAGAGGAAATGTATGACTTCATTCCTTCCCTTAGATTTTCACAAATCCTCAGAGGCAAGGGTTGACATCAACTTGTGTTTTGATTGCCTTAAGAAACAGGCATGAAAGATGTTTGCTGTTGCTTTCACAGACTGCTCTTTGACTAGCTGTTTATTAGTTTTACAGAGAAGCATCAATAGATTATGCATCAATTTAAGACTACAGTTTGTTCAGTTTTAATAAAAATAAATGTCATCCAGCAGTCTTATTCTCTTTGTCAGGATAGGTAATGCCCAGAAATCAGTTTTAATAACAAAAATGTTACTTGAATCTTCTTCATGTTGGCTCAGTTGTTAGATGTCTGTCTTGATGTGCCCCTCACATGTTCTACTATCTCATGTACCTAAAGTGATGTTTGCTGGATGCATAAGTAGCATGGGAATCAGTGTTGTGTACATCATTGGGTAAAATCCCCACTAAAATTTCAGAGACAAACCTACTGTCAAAGTTAGTTTCAACATTTGTGAAAATATCTATACTTAATAAAATATGGACAACAGAATCTCTTTAAGGCATATTCACATTTATGCTCTGTGGCATTTTCTTACCTGAAATAGATTAAAAAGTGAAAAAGTCAGTCAATAGTCTGATGAGAAAGATCTGCGTTGTAGGCACAGAGCAAAGGAAAAAACCTCATTTATTAGCTAAAATATCTCATACATGTGTACTGACCATTGTTTTCCACTATAGTTATAAATACTTGTCTTCTTTTAGTCTCTGACATATATCAAAATTACTGCACTTTAAATTCTGCACTATTGTGTTATATAAACCTCAATTATTTTATGTTCTCACATATGCTACCTAGAAGAAATGAGTACAGTAAAACAGAATAGGAAACAAAATGGTATACAGCTTTTTTCTGGATATTTTTCTTTCTGAGAATATTTTTAACTTAGCAGTTTGAGAACCCACCTATACACTCCTATGCACATATTCACTTGAATATATATTCCTACAGGTACACACAACTTGTATCTGCTATCTTTGGATTAATAGTAACACAAACTTGCTCCATAAAAGAAAGGTATCAGGCCTCCCTGGTGGCGCAAGGGGTTAAGCACCGCACTATGAAGCAATCCACAGCCACTGCAGCACGAGTTCAATCCCCGGCCAGGAAGAAAACCACATGTCAAGACAGACCTCTCCTGTCTCACCCGCTGCTTCCCTCAGCAGTATATTTCAGTCAGTCTGCCTATTCTGTTCCCTACTCTGTCTCTGGTGAATCCTCTCACTCCCCGCATACCTGGCCTGTACCCCAGCTCTTATGTGCATAAACAAATAAATCTTAAAAAAAAAAGGTATTGTCAAGTGACTTAATGTCTAGTGAGAGTTTTAGTAGGAATCAAGAAGAGCCAGCATCAATAATGATGGGGATAATAAATGTTTGGGGACAGGGGACAATGTTAATACCTGACAGCAAGAAACCACCCTAGAAAGTTTATCACTGATTGTCTTTTAAAGGTTGTCACATTACAGGTAAGTAAAATGACACCAAATAAAATTAAACAACTTTTCTTAGGCCATTTGCCTATTTAATTGCACTATCACACTAAGAATTCAGGTTTCCTGAGTTCCATCTCATCAAAACCATCCAGCCATGATCAGTGGTCCTAACAAACCCTCCAATTCAGGATAGAAGCTGTTTATCCTTCCAGTCCCTCCTAATGGGAAGGACTTAGATATCTTGAGTTCCTAAATTTAAGTAGATCAAGTATTTGATAGCTATGGAGCAGTAGTTCTAGAAAATGGTATTTTATCTGGTTATGAAAAACAATTATAAATTAGATGCTTCCTATCTCTAATAACAACACTGCTGTCATAATATATTATAATACATTTAATTAATTGATTATAAGACTAATAATTAAATACAATCACAACTATATTGAATATTTTATTTAATATATTAAAAATATTTCATATATATTTAAGATATATATTAAGTGTATTATATAATCACAATTTGTAAGGTATTTCATATATTTTATCTTATAAAACCATCAATATGGAATTTAACTACTATTCATCCATCAGTTATTAGTTTAGAAACTGCTTCATATGAGGCACCCTCTCTAACCTCTCTAGACAGAGTCAAATGCCCCTGACAAGTGCTTCTCTAGCACTCAGCTTCTTTATCTGTCTACTTATATCATCTCCATCTGAGCCCTCTGGAAGCAGAAATTGTTTCTATCTCACTCACCAATGTATACTCAAAATCTATTAGAGTGCCTAGCATATGTTATATACTAAGTAAGTATTCTTTTAATGAATGAATAAATATGCAGGCAAATGAACAAAAGAAATGGGCTGGCAATTTGAGAGCGAAGGAAATAAAGAAGCTTGGAGTGTCAAGAGTTTACTATAGATGACGGCTATGGACACTGAGGGTCAGGTCCTCTGCAGTCTTCTCTTTCCTCCATTTCTGCACCAAGAAATTTTCTAAAACATCCCTGCATTATCATAATGGCTCTTGTGACTGCAACTCTAATAGGGTGATGCAGACAGAATAGGAATGTTGATGTCTTTTTACTTCTAGTCCATCTAGAAAATGTTTTTAAGTCAGAAACTGCCTGAAAGCTTCTTTTCTAGCAATAGTTCTGTGGCTATTCAATAGGAACACACAGTTTTCTTTGGGCACCTTTTGTATATATATGTTAGCTTTCCTTATCAAACATACAGAATACACTGGATGAAAGATGGTACAGATTATCTCCTTCCTGTGACTTTGTAAACCTCATATAAGGGCTTGAAGGTCTGGGAAGTGAGAGACAGGGGATTTTATCTTTCACAAAATAATCACAAACGTAGTTAAACCAACTACACCCTAGAGACCCGTACTGATTTTTAATGGGAAGTAAAAGTCACATGGTCCTGGTCGAATGTGGCTTTTTCAATCCCAGGATAGCTGATCAATAAAACAATTCTGGCACCACTTAGGCTAGAATAAAAGGCCAACAGAAATGTGGACTATAACTAACATCCAAATTTCTACATCAAATAAATGATACTATTTTCCCTACTTCCTTCCCTCTCCATCCTTCTCCCAGTTTAAGCCCTCCTAGGAATCATTTGTCATCCTTGTAAACCCAAATGGCTGACTTTAAAAATATATGTTTATAAAATGCTCATACTGTGCTTTGCCTCTTAGACTCCCTTGAAATAAAGCAGCCATAATCTCTGTGACAGTTGCTGCCATTAACGCCGATCATAAAAGCTGGTAAAGAGGCAGAGATAGTGATTTACCACTCATCGCTATGCTTGTATATCCTCTTCCTAATAAAAATCAGGGAAATTATTACTTTCTGAAAGCTTAGCACTTCAACATTTGTATTTTGATCCTCCTCTACTGTAAGATTTCAATGTTCCTCATGCTATTTTTTTTCTTCCCAAGAAGCTGCCAATGTAAATGTGCCACACTTGAGCTCAATGGCATACTCAGCTGAAAGAGCATATGTCCTACATCTATAGTGGAAAATTTGGTGTTTAGTGGGCAATGAGGCGAGCTATAACTCAGATTTAGAGATAAATGCTGTTTGAGACTCCAGTTTCATTTACAGATATAATGTAATTTGAAAAGCTTACATATCTCTCCTGTAAGAATTTTCACTCCTAAGATTTAGGTAAAAAATAGTATCCCTACAGTGTTTGAGATGAATAATACCTTTTTCTTGATTTATCCTTTATTTATGTTTTAGCTAATACATTAATATAAACGAAGTCACACAGCACAAAAAGTTCATAGCGATAGGTATACCAAATGCTGAAACCATTGGCCTATGTATCTGGATAAGATGGAGAAATCCAAGAATATGTGGTATTAATTTGATTTAGCTTGATACTTTCTTTACATGGTACCTTCACTTAACTCAAAATTATATTGTAGAAACACTAAGAGTTTTAAAATGAGGTTTTGACTTAGCCATGTATCCAACTGCAAAATTCTATCTCCTCCAAAATACCAGAGAGCCATTCAATGGAATACCACCAGTGCATACCCCACAAATGCAGATTTAGTTATGCATACACATACTTGCCTTAAAGAAATCAAAAATGCAGGTCAAAACAAGGACATTTATTCTTACTACACTGATACAGTCTTTATTGTCCCCCCCAAAAGTGCAAAAGCATAATGTTAATTCCATACTTTTAAATTCCATTTATTCTTTCATTTAGCAGATATATATATATATACACAGTAACTTACTAATTAGACAACACTTTACTAGATGTTAGAGATAACAATGGAGAACAAAACAAATACAAACCATTCTCTTATGTATTTCATTTTCTAAGAGTAGAAATTCAGGTAAGAGATAAATCAAAAACAAAGTTACTTGATATTAGCTTAAATGCTGCAAAGAAAATTACGGTATTATATGGTAAAGCATACTACCCCATTTGGAGGTAGACAGTCCCATATTATATAAATATTGCATTGCCATTTGCCTCCCTAGTAAATTCACCATCACTGCTCTTTCCTAATCATCAAACAGAATTATGTTGTTCTAGTAAAGCTTTCTACTCAATTCTGTCTGAAACACTCAGGTAAGAGAGTGTAAAAGAAAATTGCAAAAAGAAAATTATGGAAGTAGACTGAGAAGACATAAGTATGAGCTCTTTGAGGGTAAAGAGGATAGGTCTCAGTGGTATCAGTCACATACAGATTTTCCTGGATGAATGGATGCATGCATGCATGGGCAAACAAAGAACCTCAGAAAATTAAAGGAGTCTGTAATTTCGACAGAGGGCTTACTGTGATACAGGTACAAATTTAGACCTCAAGGATTTAGACACATAATATTACTAATAGTTAACATTTATTGAGCATTTACTAAAGTGGCAAGCCTGTGCTAAGAACTTTCATATATATTACTTTAATGCTTACAATAACCTAGTATGTTACCATTATTATTCTCCTCATTCTGTAAGTGAGGAATTCAATTTTTTTAAATTTCTTTGCCCATACCACACAGTTAACAAAGTGTTCTAGAATTAAAGTCTGAACATTCTCATAACATCCCCTCACTTCCTATTTTGATAAATTATCCTACTTAGATCAGTCAACTTACAATCAATTATGGGAAGGGTTGTATATAAATTTTAGCAAAATGTAAGGTAGACACCTACAGACACTATTAATAGCATTATATGTTGTCTCAAAGAAATAAATATCACACGCAAACTGATGCTATAAAAATCTGTACCCACAAAACTCAATGACCACATTCAGCAACACATTGCAGGTCCTACAAAGCATTTTCTTTCAAACAACATATTCCACTAATTTCTATCATAACTTCAACGTAAAACACGGTTTCTCTCTCTCCTTCCTTTATAATTGAAAAATTAGTCCTTTTCTCTATCTCTAGACCTCTTTGTACCTATTAGTTATTATCATGCATTTAGAGATCTACATCCCTCAATAAAGTTCCATGTAGATCAGGGAAATCCATACTTTCTCCCTCACTGCCTGTAGTTTTAAGAAATAGCCAAGAAGGCCTCCCGGCTGGTGCAGCGGGTTGAACACAGCACTATGAAGCTGTTTGCAGCCTTTGCAGCACCGGTTTGTTTCCCAGCCGGTGGGGAGATTAACACATAGCGCAGCAGACCTCTTCTGTCGTGCCCCCTGCTCCCCTCAGCAGTGTATTTCTGTCGTCTGCCTGCTCTGCTCACCACTTTGTCTCTGGTGAATCCTCTCACCTTCCCACGCCTCTGGCCTGTACCCCAGCTCTTGTAGAGAAATAAATGTATCTTAAAAAAAAAAAAAAAAAATAGGGCCTCCTGGTGGCGCAGCGGTTGAGCGCTGGGTTGCAAAGCCGCCTGCGGCCTCTGAGGTGCTGGTTCGATCCCCGGCTGCTCCCCGGCCACCAGAGGAGGGTCCCGCATGGCGCGCAGACCTCTCCTGCCGCCCGCTGCTCCCCTCAGCAGTGTACTTCGGTCTTTCTGCCTGCTCTGCTCCCTGCTCTGGCTCTGGTGAATTCTCTCACTCTCCCGCGCTTCTGACTGTACCCAGTGCTTGTATAAATAAATAAATAAATCTTTAAAAAAAAAAAAAAAGAAAAAAAGAAAGAAATAGCCAAGAAATAATTCATTCAGTAAGTTGTCAGGTACCTTGGTGGCCAAGCTAATGGAGCACAATACTGTGACCTCAATTTAAATGCTCTAATACTAAATCAACATTAAATTAAATGATTTCTTAATACCCAAAGACTTTTGAGATGACATTTAGGTTTTATTTTACTAGAGTTGCAAATGGACTACTACACTAAGTGAAGAGAATGTGAGACCAGTTAAAACTACTAACATTTTCTCAAAAAAATATGCACATATGGGCCTCCCCCGTGGCGCAGCGGTTGAGCGCTGGGTTGCGAAGCTGCCCGCAGCCTCTGCAGCACCAGTTCGATCCCCGGCTGCTCCCCAGCCACCGGAGGAGGGTCCCACATGGAGCGCAGACCTCTCCTGCTGCCCGCTGCTCCCCTCAGCAGTGTACTTCGGTCCTTCTGCCTGTTCTGCTCCCCGCTCTGGCTCTGGTGAATTCTCTTACCCTCCCGTGCTTCTGACTGTACCCAATGCTGGTATAAATAAATCTTTAAAAAAATATATGCACATATGTACAAGGAGCCAGACTTAATATAGCAAACACATGCCACATGTGCACACCGACTCCTACCCTGCAGGAAACAATCAATCATGACATTTGTTTCTTCTAAGTTTGAACTGATCTTTAACATTCCTCCTTTAGCATGATATTCTAGTTGTTTCTCCCAAATGACAGGTACCTCATTATCACTTAACAAACACTTGTCATGCTTGACCTGGATCAAGTCACATAATTTTCCTATCTGTAATATTTTACCATTTAGTGCTTCTTCCACTGAGGAAAGAAAGCATATGGGCATCTCAGGGAAATCTGAGATAATCAGGGTTCCAGATTTATTTGAACCAGGTCCCAAGAGTTAGTCAATAATTCATTGTTAATCACCTGCAATAGGTTTTCACCACTTGATGGAGCATGGGTACCTTGGGGAAGGAAATTCTATGGGGACTCAATCTGAGGGGGTGGTAGAAGCAAATATTGTCTAAAAAATTTTTAAAATGATAAATGTTGGGCCTCCCCGGTGGCACAGTGGTTAAGTGCTGGGTTGCAAAGCTGCCCACGGCCTCTGCAGTGCCAGTTCGATCCCCAACCGCCGGGCGAGGGTCCCGCATGGCGCGCAGACCTCTCCTGCTGCCAGCTGCTCCCCTCAGCAGTGTGTTTCATCTGTCTGTCTGTTCTGCTCCCCGCTCTGAGTCTGATGAATTTTCTCACCCTCCTGCACTTCTGACTGTGCCCAGTGTTTGTATAAATAAATGGGTAGATCGTTAAAAAAAATTATAAATGTTAAAATAAAAATATTAAGTATTATAAAAAAATAAATAGGTTTTCACCACTTTGATTTTTTTAATTAAAATACTACAAAAAAAAAAAAAAAGAATCCACATACTAATCTGGCTAGCTGTGTAAGAATCACCTGGGTAATTTTTTACGCACCTAGGTTCCTAGTCTTCCATATCAACACCTATAGTTAGTCTACAAACCATGTGACTATATGTATATTATGCGGTGTAGTCAGGTTTAGGTACTGCTGAATCTGTGTGTCTGTAGGTATATTTTCAACTGTATGTACTTGAAAACAGAATGCTGGTCCTCTCTGGTGGCTCAGGGGGTTAAGCATCAGCATTATGAAGCAATCTGCAGCCACAGCACAAGTTTGATCCCCAGCCAGGGAGGTGACACACATGGCGCAGCAGACCTCTCCTGCCTCACCTGCTGCTCCCCTCAGCAGTGTATTTTAGTCACTCTGCCTGTTCTGCTCTCTACTCTATATATGGTGAATCCTCTCACCCGCTGCACCTCTGGCCTGTACCCCAGTTCTTATATGCATAAATAAATAAATCTTTAAAAAGGAAAACAGAATGTTTTTTTCCAAAACTACATCATCTTATTATTCTTAATTTTTAGTTGTAAATATCATTCATTAGTTAAATGATGGAAATAAACAGCATTGCTGAAGCCATTTGGGGGCTCACATTTTTAAAGTCAGATGCTAAGGAGTAAAAGATTCCTTTTACTGAAATTTTGCTGATCTTTTAAACACAAGACTCTGAAAACCATAGACCTACTGATACCCACTCCTCAGATTAGACAGACCTGCACATCAGAGTGAAATAAGGGATTAGATAAATCTGGCATTTTCATTCTATAGTGAAGACTCTCCTGGAAGATAACTCAGCCCAAGGGGAAAATGTGTCACAAGTATAAGATAGACTAGACAACAAATCCCTCTTCTGGGATGTGTTAAAGGTAATTTTGGTGTTAGTCATACACCTGGTCTTGGCTTTGTCCCAGGCATGGTCTTTAAGTCTATTTGCTATGCAACGGAGTTAAGAGAGGAATGGAGAAAAGAAAGGGGCAGGCAGTAAGGTAAGAATGAAGAGCCAAACTTTTCATAAAAACATCTGAAAGTTATTAAGGTTTGGAAATACCCTTAACAGAATGGCCTGCAAAGAGGGTGGAGGCCTTTTCTCCATTTTTCCAAGGACCACTGGATAGCTTGGTCACTCAGATCTTTCAGCATGCTTGTGGTAGTGACAGCTTGGTGGGAGAAGCTGCTGCCATGAACAGAGAGAAACCAGAGTGCTTGGTCAACTAGGGCAGCCAAACTCAGAAAAGGGATCAGCAGTCTTTAGAGAGAGCAATTCCGAGTGACAGCATAGTGTCCAAAAGCATCAATGACCCCCAGGAGGCACCATTAAGACCAGCAGCCATGTCCCAATAAGGAGTGGTGCTCAAGGAATGTCATTGGTTCCCTGTGAGCATTTTATGAGAAACCTCCCAGAAACACTTGATATAAAGGAGAATTCTTTGTAAGGGTTTCAAAACTGGCAACAGGGGGCTCTGGCAAGAAACCTTAAGTTTTGATACATTCTATAACTCCATTGTAAATCCCAGTGTATGCTGAAGTACTGCCATTTTAAATCCCAATGTAGTGTAGCCCACCGAGCAAGCATCCTCTATGAAATAAGAAAGCAAGGCACACTAGCAAAACCTGTAGCAGTGCTCCCTCACAATCCCATGGTAAGTTTTGAGTTTCTCTTTTAGTTGCATAAACATGGGGCCAAACTACTCCAGGGGAATGAGAAATGATTTAGTAGAAAAAACATAAAAAGTAATACAAATCATGATCCAAACAACTCCATGGAAAATATTTTCACAACTTATACTAGAAATAAATAGGGGTGGCTGCCAACCCCCTAGTAACTCTCCATCCAGTATATGAGTACTATTCCAATTAGTCTACCAGAAAAAGACCTCCCTCCATGGATCAGTTGGGATGGCCTACCCTCCTCCCCTGGTTGTAGCAATTGTTGCACAAATCAAATTAGAATTCCTACCTAATTTTCTAACAAGAAATAAGTGGGATTAATCCATTTTTACTTTGTTCTGTTTATTTTTTTTCTGATTGATCACTCATGCCATTAGAAAAAAGTTCATCTGTACTAGCAACAAAAACATTGACACAAAAAGAAGCAGAAGAAAGATGGAAAAGGAAAATGTACAATGGCATTCAAGGTCCTCTTTTCTATCTCTGAGGTCCTTAGAACTATCATGAGTTTTATGGTTAAGGAATTTTAAAGAATTCCTTTAACTGCACAAGCTATTCTCAGTGCCTGAATAAATTCCTTAGAGTTGGTTTTCTGTTACCTGCAACCAAAAGAATTCATGCCATCAGTTAAGATATTTTTAGTTGCACGTAAGAAAAGTTTAGTAACAGTATCTGAAACTTCAAGAATATGTATTGTTAGCAAGTCTAGAAGCTGTACCATTTGTTAAATACCATTAAGAATCAAGTTCCTTTTTCTCTATTTACTTTGCAACTCCCAGTTTTTGTCTCGTGGTCACAAGATGGCTGCCATACCACTAAGCATCATGTCACAACATCCAAAACAGGAAAGGAGAAAGGGAGACAAATGAACTCTGTCATTTACCATGAAAGTCTTCCAAGAAGACCCCAGCAAATATCTTTCCTCTTATATCTCCTTGACTAGGTCTGCAAAAGCCATGATTATCCTCATGACTGGTCACTTTGCTAAAGCATTATATTGTCAAGGAAAAAAAGGGAAATTGATGTTGAAGTGAGCACCCAATAGTGTATACCTCAAATGTACAAGAGATTTGAAGTTCAAGGACTATAATTGTAGTCATATATCAACCAGGATTCTTGAATAATGGTGGTGATGTTGATGATGATGAATATTTCTAAGAGCAGACCAGATCCTAGCCTAAGAAATTTCTTAATTCTCAAGATCATTCACTGCAACTTCACGACATCCAATGAGATATATATTATTATTATTACCATTATATTAGACATGAGAAAAAAAGACATCTATAAACTAAGTAACTCATGCAAAACTGCTTGTCTAAAAAGTATGGTGTTGAGGTTCAAACTCATAGTATCAGACCTTGGAGACAAAGACCTTTTTTTTGCACTGCAATACACTAGACTGTTCCCTCTCTAAAATCCAAAGACATGATACTAAGAAAACATGAAACATTGTGCACAGGAAAAGCATTATTCCTCTCTAGACTGACCTTGAAATTATAGATGATATATTTCCAAATACATTAATTCCAAAATGTAGATCGTTCCCACTAATCTCCTTTCTGGTTCTTTCTATGTACACAATGATAGGGTATAGAACTAGAAAATCCTTTGTACAGAGAAACACAGAACAATTCAATTAATAATTTCAATTTCATTTGGCATTAAAGGTGTTTTAAAATTAGATATCTTTATCTCAATGAAAGCAAGACCATTAAATGAAAAGAAGTCCCTCTGAAGATTGGGAGTTCAATGGCACTAAATTAGTCAATGGATTTAAAATTACAAAGACTTAAAGCCCAGGGAGGATTTTATAGAATCTTTTTTTCTGGTGACTTTGGATAGTAGGCCTTGGGAGAAAGACAAAGTTCATTCTAAAGAGGAGTGAGAAGCTAAAACTTAAAGAAAAACTACTCTTACAAGTATAAAAAGACAGATGACATTACATAGTGTATTATCATTTTCCGAGTGTATTAAAAACAGAGGGGAACAAAGTAAATTTAGATTAAGTCAATCTAAAAGTTAAGTAAACAGAGTTTATTAGAATTTAGGAATCTATCTTTCTGTTCTTACTCTTAATGATTTCAGCTGTTAATCATACAAGCAAACTTTTTAAAAATGAGTGTAATTCTTGTCTCAACAGTTTCCCTTTAATTAACTCTCTGGTCTAATGTCAGCCAATTGTTTTCAAACGGTGATTAACTTCTGCTCCACTGTGTGAACAGTGACCAAGCTGTGTCTCCATAGCAGCTGTCATTTCATACCTGAAGAGGCAAAAGAGATGACTGCCTGCTGAATTGGTATAATAACTGGAGAACATTAAAATGAAAATGCCCTTGAAATCTTCAATAGACAATGTTAATAACTTCTACTTAGCCACATAGATGACTTTTCCCCTCCATATCTAACAGAAAATGATCAGAGGAGAGGATTATTGATATAATCCTATACATTAAAAAAATTGGAAAACTAATGTTAAACAACCAAGGTTACTCAAGCCATTCTTACTATATATAACAAATAATTCAGTTCAATTGAGTGATTAAAGTGGAGAAAAGTGTACTCGAAGTATAAATTTATTCATCCATATTCAGCACCTTCATTTGTTCAAGCACTGGACTAGGATCATAATAGAAATGAGGTAGACCTGGACTTTGACATCAAATTTGCCATATAATCTACCAAAGATCAAGAAACCAGACCTCCATCTATTCCCTAAAACTGATACAAATTTTATCCTAAATTCAAATCTGTGCATCCCAATGACCATGCATGTAATCTTTTTTCTCCTTAACTTTTCCTGGGTATAAAGAGATATTTTCATATACCCATAATTTCAAAATATTTAAAAGTCAGTGTAACAGCAAACCTGTTGTCTGGTAATTTCTGCATATCTAGAGATATGTGAAAAGATATGTGAAAGACATAAAGCTCATAATTATCTTCCCAAAATTCTAGTTTAAAGTAGAAACTAAGGGCCTCCCCAGTGGCACAGCAGTTGAGTGCTGGGCTATGAAGCTGCCCATAGCCTCTGCAGCACTGGTTCGGATCCCTGGCCACCAGTGAGGGTCCCACATGGCGTGCAGATCTCTCCTGTGCCCGCTTCTCCCCTCAGCAGTATACTTTGTCAGTCTGCCTATTCTGCTCCCTGCTCTGGCTCGGGTGAATTCTCTCACCCTCCCACGTTTCTGACTGTACCCAGTGCTTGTACAAATAAATAAATAAATCTTTTAAAAAAATAAAGTAGAAACTAAACCTCAAGAAACACTGTTAACTCAAATTCCTCATACTTTAACTTGATCACTTTCTTCTTTGCAGAGAATATGCTTATAATTTTTTTTAAGATTTATTTTTTATTTATACCATAGCTGGGGTACAGGCCGGAGGTGCCGGAGGGTGAAAAGATTCACCAGAGACAGAGCAGGGAGCAGAACAGGCAGATGGACCGAAAGCACTGCTGAGGGGAGCAGCAGGCACCACAGGAGAGGTCTGCTGCGCCATGTGGGAATCTCCCTGGCCAGCTGGGAATCCAACCCACGTTGCAAGGCTGCAGACAGCTTCACAGAGCTGCACTCAAACCACTGAGCCACCAGGGAGACCCAATATGCTTATAATTTTTCATGTCCTGGCCTTCAGAGAAGATCTATTGATTAATATTGGTAATGTTTTGAAATTTATGATAGACAATACTTTACCATATTATTGAGTCAATAATATGGTAATATATATTTATTTATTCAATATATTTATTTATTTATTTATTCAATAATTAGTGAGTACCTATATGGACCAGATATGATGCCATGTAATGGTAAGACACAGTCTGCGTCTTTTGAAACTTCTAGTTTTATGGGTGAAACAGAAATATAATCATACTCAGACATGAATGTGTAGAACTGTGATAAATGGTTTTAAACAGGAAGTGCTCAGCATTATAAAAGCATACAGAATGACTTGTTGGAGGAAATGAGAGATGGCTTCCTTACGCAAATGACCTTCAAGTGGAGAAAGGAAAAATAATGATAGAAGAGAAAGTTAGTGCTCTAGTCAGAGATAAGAATATATGCATAGGGCCTGCAGCAGAGGAAACATGACATAAGGCACCAGTTCTCATGGTGTGGTCATGGGTGAAAATATTCAAAAGCATATTCATAAAATATAAGATACTGCTTGAATTTTCCATGATGATTCTCTCATGGATGTGCCATGAAATTGTACATTACAACCAATTAAATGCAGGAGCAGATATGAGAATCCAAAGGTCTTTAATTAAGCCAAATAGCAAAGTTAGTCCTCTTACTAATTTTTTTTTGTGGAAATATATAACTATTATTTGTTTAAAAATGTTAACATGCAATAGCCCCATTTATGCTATTTTAATGAATTAATAAACATTTTTGAAATTTTTAGTTTTTATTTATGATTAAGATAAATATCAACAGCTGAAACACACAGAGGAAAACTCCTTGACATACTCAATAAATTGTAAGATAATAAAGGGAGGACTCTTGAAACCAAAAAGTTTGAAACCTGCTAATATGAAGACATTGAAGGACAATATAACTCAAACAAAACAAGAGGGAAGATCATTTTCAGAATACTGTTTCCTTTTTTTCCTACTCACTTATCACCAGTATCCTACTTACATTCTTTTGAATTACAGAAAACAAGTTAATTTATCCTCACAATCACATAGATAGGCACGTGTGTGCACAGGCACACATATGCCCGTGTGTATGGAATAAGAAAGACAAACAGTAGCTCTTTCGTTCCTGGAACCAAGGACAGTCACATACCTTGGAAGGCCTAGTGTGACACTGAAAATGTGGTAGAGAAGCTTACTCGAAATAGCAGGAAGGAAATGCTTTAAGCATACTAAAATATATATTTTTTTTTTCATGATCTCTCTCATCTCATGTTTGTTACTTCATTCTCAGAAAAAAATTTAAATTATTAACATAGATTGCACAATTATTTTTATATTGTACAGTGCTGATTTGATTTGATTTGATTTTTTAAGTTCTCACATGCATTATCTTTTTTTTTTACAATACTGATTTTAAAAGGAAGTGTAAGATCATTTAGCTCATATGCAGAGTCACCAAAATTACACAAAGTATTTGTACTTTATACGTGCATAAGTATTCCATTCCACCAGAATAGTAGAAATGCTACCACTATTCCTATTTCAATTCTTAATACAAGCATTCCACCAATATTCCCACCTTTAACTTGATGATGAATAGAAAGGAATGAAAGTAATAGAAACAATATAGACTATCCTCTTTCCATTTCTTCTCTGGCATAATAATTGACTAATACAGAGAAGCACCATGAGTAAGCAATGAAAGGGTTGCTTGATCATTCACATTTTTTAGAAACTCCAGTGCCCATTTTTTGTTTGAAGCAAGCTTGGTTCAAATGTAAAGCAAGACACCCTCACTTACTATGATGGGCTAAATAATGGTCCCCCAAAGATATCCATCTACTGATCCTCAAAACTGTGCATATGTTACCTACAAAAGGAACCTGTTATATATAATGAAATTAAGGACTTTGGGGCCTCCCCTGTTGGTGCAGGTGGTTGAGCGCAGCACTGTGAAGCTGTCCGCAGCCTCTGCAGTGCCAGTTTCTCCAGGCCAGTCCCACATGGCACTGCAGACCTCTCCTGTCGTGCCCACTGCTCACCTCAGCAGTTTATTTCGTCAGTCTGCCTGTTCTGTTCCCAGCTCTGTCTCTGTCGAGTCCTCTCAACCTCCCATGCATCTGGCCTGTACCCTGGTTCTTGTGTAAATAAATAAATCTTTTAAAAAATAAAAATGAAGGACTTTGATGGGAGAGTATCCTGGATTATCTGCACGGGCCCAAGTGATTCTTATTTAGAGGAACACAGGAGAATCAGAGAGTCAGAGAATGTGACAATGGAAGGAAGAAATTGGAAACTGCTACAGAGTGAGCATTTTCCAACAAGCAGAGAGTGGGACCATGAATCAAAGACTACAGGGACCCTCTAGAGGTGAGAAAAAGGAAGGAAATAGATTCTCCCCAACCACCAGTAGAAAAAACACAGAAAATTCAGAAAGCAAGAAAAAAATGCTGCTAAATATACCAAATTGTTTTTCCTTTTTTCAATGATCTATTTCATCTAATGTTTGATGTGTACTATTTAATATCATTCTAAGCGAAAAATAAAATTTTAAATTATTAGTATGAATTTTACTTTAGTTTTAGCCTCCTAAGATAAATTTCAGACTTCTGACTTCAAGAATGTCATAAAATAATCACTGAAAGAAGAGATACAAAAGGTAGAATATAATATTAAAGGAATGGCTGAGTTTCAGATTATATTAACACTGATGAGGACTACAGATTTCAATTACTGGAGAATATTAAACTAAAGGAAATAGTCATGTTTTTTAAGACTAAGAAAATATCAAAAAGATGATAAAGTTACGGTAAAATATTTAAGGGTAGTAGAAAAAACCTTATGTTTTCCTATTGCAAAACAAAGATTCCCAAATTGAATTAAGAGACATAATCTAAATATGTGCAGCTTCTAAGAGACATACCTAAAGTAAAATGGTATTAAAACGTTTTTAAAAGATAAGCAGAGATTTATCAAATTGAGAACAAAATGCCTGTAACCACAAACTTAATATAATCAAGAACTGACTGTCCTACATTAACATGACCTAACTATTCCAGTAAATTCTTGCTCAGAAAAATATAGCTCCAAATAATGTTAGTTTCATAAATACTTTTAAAATCCATTTATCCAAACAACAGACAGCTCAACTTGCTGCCTACTTGGACATTCAGGTGAATAGCCTCATTCTCAGTAAGTCAGATTTCTTTTTTTTTTTTTTTTTTTTTTTTTTTTTTTAATATTAAATTTTATTTTATATTCCCCCATACAATTGCAAACGCCCCATTCTGACCCCAATCCTCCCCTCCCGCCCCCCACCCCAAAAGTGTCTCTGGTTCATAGTTTTTTGTTGATTTGATTTTCACTTTCTTATATTCATTTTCCTGGTCCTTATCTTTTGCTATGATGTCTTTTTTTCTTTTTGGCTTATTTCGCTGAGCATGATCCTTCCAGTGCCATCCATGTTGCTGCAAATTGCATGTGTTTATCTTTTTTGAATGCTGAGTAATATTCCATGGTATATATGTACCACATCTTCTTGATCCAGTCATCTATTTTTGGGCATTTGGGTTGTTTCCAAAGCTTAGCTATTGTAAACAGTGCTGCTATAAACATAGGAGTGCAGGTGCTCTTTGGAATTGATGTTTCTGTGTCCTTTGGGTAAATACCTAGGAGTGGAATTGCTGGATCATATGGAAGCTCTATGTTTAGTAGGTCCAGAAATCTCCACACAGCTCTCCATAGTGGTTGGACCAGTTTGCACTCCCACCAACAGTGCACAAGAGTTCCTTTTTCTCCACATCCTCGCCAACATTTGTTGTTGCTAGTTTTTTAATATGTGCCATTCTCACTGGTGTGAGATGGTTATCTCATGGTAGTTTGATTTGCATTTCCCTGATTACAAGTGATGTTGAACATTTTTTCATATGTCTGTTGGCCATTTGCATTTCCTCTTCAGAGAAGTTTCTTTTTAGCTCTTCTGCCCATTTTTTGACTGGATTATTTTTTGTTGTTGCTGAGTCTCATCAGCTCTTTGCAGATTTTTGTGACCAGTCCTTTATCATTAGTGTTGGGTGCAAAAATGTTCTCCCAGTTGGTGGGGTTCTCTTTGTTTTGTTATTGTCTCTTTGCTGTGCAGAAGCTCTTTAATTTGATGTAGTCCCAGCTGTTTATCTTTGTCTTCACTATCACTGCTTTGGGTGATGTGTCTGTAAAGATGTCTTTGATGTGCAAATCCCGTAGTGTTTCGCCTATATTTCCTTCTATGTATTTTATGGTTTCAGGTCTTATGTCTAGTTCTTTAATCCATTTGAGTTGATTTTTGTGTATGGTGTGAGGTAGTGGTCAAGCTTCATTCTTTTGCATGTAGCGACCCAGTTTTCCCAGCACCATTTATTGAACAAACTTTCTTTGCTCCAATGCATAGTCTTTGCTCCTTTGTCAAAGATTAGTTGACCATAAATCTGTGGGTTTATTTCTGGATTTTCTATTCGATTCCATTGGTCTGTATGTCTGTTCTTGTTCCAATACCATGCAGTTTTGATGATTATGGCTTTGTAGTATAGTTTGAAGTCTGGAGTGTGATGCCTCCATTTCCTTCTTTTTTTTTTCAGTAGAGCTTTGGCTATTCGGGGTTTTTGGTGATTCCATATGAATTTCATCAATAATTGTTCTATTTCTTTGAAGAATGCCATTGAGATTTTGATTGGAATAGCATTGAATCTGTATATTGCTTTTGGTAGGATGGCCATTTTAATAATGTTTATTCTTCCAATCCATGAGCAGGGGATGTCTTTCCATTTCTTTGTGTCTTCTTCTATTTCTTTTAACAGTGTTTTATAGTTTTCTTTGTATAGGTCCTTACCTCTTTTGTTAGATTTATTCCCAAATATTTGATTTTTTTTGTTTCGATAATAAAAGGGGTGGTTTTTTTGATTTCTTCTTCTTCAGATTTATTGTTTGTGTATAGGAAGGCCACTGACTTTTGCGTGTTGATTTTGTATCCTGCCACTTTACTGAATTGATTGATGAGTTGAATTAGTTTTTCTGTGGAGATTTTGGGGTTCTCTATGTATATTATCATATCATCTGCAAATAGTGATAGTTTGACTTCTTCTTTTCCTATTTGGATTCCTTGGATGTCTTTCTCTTGTCTTATTGCTCTGGCTAGGACTTCCAGTATTATATGAAAAGCAGTGGTGAGAGTGGACATCCTTGTCTTGTTCCAGATCTTAATGGAATTGCTTTCAGCTTTTCACCATTGAGAATGATACTGGCTGTTGGCTTGTCATAGATGGCCTTTATGATGTGAGGTATGTTCCTTGTATCCAAGAATTTCAAGGGCTTTTATCATGAATGGGTGTTGCACTTTGTCGAAAGCTTTCTCAGCATCTATTGATATTATCATATGTTTTTATATTTCTTTTGTTGATGTGTTGGATAACGTTGATTGATTTTTGGATGTTAAACCATCCTTGTGCCCCTGGAATGAATCCAACTTGGTCGTGGTGAATTATCTTATGGATACATTGTTGGATTCTGATAGCTAAAATTTTATTGAGGATTTTTGCATCAGTGTTCATTAGGAGATTGGCCTATAGTTTTCCTTTTTTGTGTTGTCCTTATTCGGTTTTGGTATTAGTGTAATATTGGCTTCATAGAACGTGTTTGGTATTGTCCCTTCCTTCTCAATTTTTTGGAAGAGTTTGTGAAGGATAGGCACTAATTCGTCTCTGAATGTTTGGTAGAATTCATTTGTAAATCCATCAGGTCCTGGGCTTTTGTTTTTGGGGAGGTTTTTAATTACCATTTCAATTTCGCTGCTTGTAATTGGTCTGTTTAGGTGTTCTATTTCTTCTTTATCTAGCTTTGGGTGATTGTAGAGTTGTAGGAATTTGTCCATCTCCTCTAGATTGTTGAACTTGTTTCCATATAACTGTTCATAGTAGTTACTGATTATTCTTTTGATTTCTGCTGTGTCCGTTGTGATTTCTCCTCTTTCATTTATGATTCTGTGTATTTGTGCTCTCCTTTTTTTCCTGTGAGCCTGGCTAGGGGTTTGTCTATTTTATTGATTTTTTCAAAGAACCAGCTCTTGGTTCATTGATCTTTGGATTGTTTTTTTAGTTTCAATTTCATTTATTTCTGCTTTGGTTTTTATTATTTCTTTTCTTCTACTGGTTCTGGGGTTTTTTGTTGTTCTTTTCTAGATCTTTGAGCTTCGAGATTAGGTTGTTCTTTGAGTTCTTTCTTGTTTTTGATGTGAGCTTCTATTGCTATATATTTCCTCTTATTACTGCTTTTGCTGCATCCCATACATTTAGGATATTGGTGTCCTCCTTGTCATTCAATTCAAAGAATTTTTTAATTTCTTCTTTGATCTCCTCGTTAGTCCAGTGGTCTTCCAGTAGTGTGGCTTTTAATCTCCATGAGTAGGATAGTTCCTTGCCTTCTTTTTATGATTTATTCTAGTTTGATGCCTTCGTGGTCAGAAAAGATGGTTGGTATGATTTCAATCTTGGTGTATCTGTTGATGTTTGTCTTGTGCCCCAGTATGTGATCGATCCTGGAGAATGATCCGTGTGCGCTTGAGAAAAATGTGTACTCCGTTTTTTTTGGTTTAGTGTTCTATAGATGTCTGTTAAGCCCAAATGCTCTAGGTCCTTATTTAGAGCTTTAGTTTCTTTACTTATTTTTTGTCTTGTTGATCTATCATTGTTGATAGTGGTGTGTTGAAGTCTCCCACTACATATGTGTTTTTCTCTGATGTCTGTTTTCAGAGAGGACAACAGTTGTCTGATATATTTGGTGCTCTTTCGTTTGGTGAGTATATGTTAATGAGTGTTATTTCTTCTTGAAGTATTGTCCCCTTAATCATAATGTAGTGACCATTGGGGTCTCTTTTTATTTTTTTGAGTTTGAAGTCTGTTTTATCTGATATAAGTATAGCTGTTCCTGCTTTCTTTTTTGGCCCATTTGCTTGTAGGATTGTTTTCCATCCTTTGACTTTGAGCCTATTTTTATCTTTTGTAGCTAAATGTGTTTCCTGGAGACAGCAAAAGGTTGGGTTTTGTTTCTTAATCCAGGCTGCAACTCTGTGTCTTTTTATTGAAGAGTTTAGTCCATTTACATTTAGAGTTAATATTGATATGTTAGCATCTGTATTTGCCATTATGTTTGTCTTTCCTTTGATTTTATTTATTTATTCTTTTAATAACTTTTTTTTTTTTGTCTTCTTTCGTTGTTATTCGTCCCTCTGAGGTTCTGGTTTTAGGATTCCTTGTAGTATTTTTTGGAGGGGGTTTAGTCGCAATGAAATTCCGGAGTTTCTCTTTGTCTGGAAGGTCCATATTCTTTCTTCATGGAGGAAAGAGAGCTTTGCGGGATAGAGTATTCTTGGTTGGCATCTGTTTTCTTGGAGTCTGTTGACTATGTCCCTCCACTCTCTCCTTGCCCGTAGTGTTTCTTCAGAGAAGTCTGATGTCAGCCTGATTGGTTTTCCTTTGAATGTTATCTGTTTCTTCCCTCTTGTCAGCTTCATTATTTTTTCCTTGTCCTGGATTCTTGGGAGCTTTACTATTATGTGTCTTGCTGTGTTTTTCCTTTCGTCGTGGAAGTTTGGTGTTCTTCTTGCTTCTTGTATATCAATTTTCAGCTCCTTCTTCTCATTTGGGAAGTTCTCTTCAATTATATCCATGAATATTTTCTCTGTTCCTACATCTCTCTCCTCTCCTTCTGGAATTCCTATAACTCTTATATTTCCTTTCCTCATGGAGTCAGATAGTTCCCGAAGTCTTTCTTCATTCTTTTTCCTTCGTACTTCTCTTTCCTTTTCTGTTTTGGTTCTTTTTATTTCTGTGTCTTCAAGATTACTTATTCGTTCTTCCATTTCATCTATTCTGCTTTCATTGCTTTTCCCAGAGTTCTTTAGTTCCTCCATTAATTCTTTGATCTCCTGCATTTCTCTTACTTCCCTCTTTAGGGACTCAATTTCCTTCTTCTGATCTATCACTTTTTTAATCATGGCAATTTTAAATTCTCTTTCTGGAAGGCTCAGAAGTTCTTCCAAGTTGCTGTCGTTGCAATCTGGGGAGTGGTTTTCTTTTTGTGGTGTGCTTCTTTCCTGAGGAGTTTTTAGGTTGCGTGTGGTTCTTCTACTCCCTACTGTCTGTTTTCTAATTTGTCGTATGCGTTGGGACACTGTGTTGCTCGGACTGACTGACATCTTGGGTGAACTTCTCCGCTCCCCTCTGGCTCTTCCAGGAGCCATCTCTGTCTTCTGGGGGAGCTTTCTGCTGGTTTTAGGCAGTTTTTACTGAAGAAATGTCCCTGTTCTCAAATGGCGAAGCGGGATGCAGTCCCTGCGCCTCCGGTTTCAGGCACACTCTTCTGCGCACCCGGTCTGCCCCGGACGTGGGTGCCTGCTCCCTCTGTGGGCTCAGACTGCTGGTCGGAAGGGGCCTGGCGTGGAATAACTTCCCGGCTGGCCACTGGGTCCTCCAGAAACCTTCTGCCCTTTTCAAGCAGTCTTAAGAAATGTCCTGTTTTATAGGGTGTTAGTGACTTTTTTTTTTTCCTGGTCGCTAGGTGGCGCCAGAGATCTCTCCTATTGTCCTTGGGGGGCTGTTTTTCGCCTCCCCCCACCCCGTGGGACAGAGAACAGAGCGGGAATGGTAGGGTACACCTCAACAGCTTTGGGGTGCTGTGTCTGCCTTGTGCCCCACCGTCGTGGAGAAACCACGCCCCGAATTTTCGTGCCCCGGGTCTCAGTTCAAAGCCCTCAGGTCCAGGACGCGGGCTGTAGCCCAGTTCAGTGGCGCGGGAATGGCTCCTTTTGCACCGCTCCCGTGCCTGGGCGCCTGGATCCTGCTTACTCAGGGAGGGACCTTCACCTCAGTGAGGACCTCCAAGCGTCTCCCCGCAAGCCTAGGTCGTCTCCCAGCAAGCCTAGGTCGTCTCCCCGCAAGCCTAGGTCGCAGGCGCGGGGACCTGGGCAGCCGCGATCCAGGTCTGCACTTGCTTTTCAAGCGCGCCGAGCACTCCGCGTTTCCGTGCCAGCTTACCGGCAGCCCGGGCTGTGTGCGCGTCTCCCGGGGTCTTTGTTCTTCTCTAATGGCGCCCGGAGCCGTTCGCTCACCGCCGCGGATCCTGCAGGGTTCGCCTCAGCTCCCGTTCATGGGGTGTGGTGGCTGCAATAGTTCCTTTCCGCTCACAGTCCCGCTTGCTGCCTCGTTTGTTCTTGTGGGCCGTTTTGGTTTGTTGTTTCCTCCTCTCTGCGGGTCGGAGAGTGCCGCCTCTGTGGGCGGGGGAGGGGAGCAGGGTTCTGCGCTTCCCTCCCTTCTCGTCCTCTTTTATGGCCACTTTCTTCTTCGGGCAGTTCGCTGGCGTCACCCGTTTATCTTCCGTGTCCCAGTTCTCACTGGGACCTGCTGCTTTTCCTCCCTATTCACTTTTTTTAATGGGAGATCTTACTCGCAGCGTCTCCTCGCCGCCATGTTGCTCCCAAGTCAGATTTCTTAAACGTGAAAATCAAATAATCTTATGCATCAAGATATTTGTGTCTAGGGCCTTCCCGGTGGCGCAGCGGTTGAGCACTGGGTTGCGAAGCTACCCGCAGCCTCTGCAGCGCCGGTTCGATCCCCGGCTGCTCCCCGGCCACCAGAGGAGGGTCCCGCATGGCGCGCAAACCTCTCCTGCCGCCCGCTGCTCCCCTCAGCAGTGTACTTCGGTCCTTCTGCCTGCTCTGCTCCCTGCTCTGGCTCTGGTGAATTCTCTCACCCTCCGGTGCTTCTGACTGTACCCAGTTTTTGTATAAATAAATAAATAAATAAATAAATAAATAAATAAATAAATAAAATAAATCTTTAACAACAACCAAGAAAAGATATTTGTGTCTACAAAACCTAACTATAATGCGAAAAACTTTGCCCAGTTCTACTCAGAAGACCCACCTTAAACCAAACCCCAGAACTCCTTAATTTTCATGCAAAGGTGATTTTCTCCTTTATTGAATAGTGAGTAATAAACTCATCCTGGGCCTCCCTGGAGGCGCAAGAGGTTAAGCACCACACTATGAAGCAATCCACAGCCTCTGCCGCAGGAGTTCAATCCCGATCCCCAGACGGCCAGGGAGCAACCCACATGGCACAGCAGACCTCTCCTGTCTCACCCACTGCTCCCATTAGCAGTGTATTTCAGTCAATCTGCCTGTTCTGTTCCCCACTCTGTCTTGGTGAATCCTCTCACCCCCCTCATCACCGGCCTGTACTCTAGCTCTTGTATGCATAAATAAATGAATCTTTAAAAATAAATAAACTCATCCTCACTTGAAAAATCCATTATTTGAGTCCATTTTCTGGGTTGGCAGTCAACAAAATAACCTCAAAAAAAAAAAAAAAACTAACATCAATTTTCAGATGAACTAAATAACAAAAAACAAAGCTAGATGTTATTTTAAGTTGATAAAAAGATATAATCCACAACAAAGATAAACAATCAAAAGCCTTTAAATACTAAATAACACACTGTCATATAGAAATAAAGTTCAAACTGTTAAAAGTCAGTAAGAAATTTATAGAAACCAAAATGCAGTTAGTGAACTTAATGTTTGATAGACCAAGTTGTCAAAAGAAAGGAAAACAGGCAGACAAATGCAAATAAGTTGGAATAATAATTTCAGACAAAATAAGTTTTAAGGCAAAAAAGCAATAAACTCAAAGAACAAAATTTCTTTTTGAAAATTGACTAATTCAACAAATAACTTTGTCTATAACTATAGATTAATCTCTATGGCCCAAAAAAGAAAATATCTTTCAAGTGTATTGAGAACAATGATTTCTTTAAAAAAGAACTGATCACAGGGCCTCCCCGGTGGCGCAGTGGTTGAGCGCTGGACTGCGAAGCTGCCTGCGGAGCGCGGGTTCGATCCCCAGCTGCTCCCCGGCCACCGGAGGAGGGTCCCACAGGGAGCGCAGACCTCTCCTGCCGCCCGCTGCTCCACCTCAGCAGTGTACTTCGGTCCTTCTGCCTGCTCTGCTCCCCGCTCTGGCTCTGGTGAATTCTCTCACCCTCCCGCGCTTCTGACTGTACCCAGTGCATGTATAAACAAACAAACAAATAAATAAATAAAAAGCATGCCTCTATAAAAAAAAAAACAAACACACTGATCACATATACTTCTTAATAAACAAATCTAAAGTTCCTAAAGCAAGTACTATTCAATCCAGTCACCAGTCACAGTACCATAGAGCAAGAAATTAATAATTTATTTTACCTAATCAAGGAGAAAATGTAAAGCATCTACCTACATAGCTACTGGCTTAAAGAGAAAATTAAAACAACAATTACACATTATATGGGAAAAAATTAAAATGAGAACAACTTATCACAGCTTATGGGTTATAGTCAAAGCAATTTTCATCATAGTAGTAACTTACTATTTTCCAGGAATGGCTTAAGCATAGTGGATGCATTTTATCATGTAATTTTAACATCTCTTTGATGAAGATATAATTACTAGCTTTAGTTTATACACACAGAAACTTAGAAAGCATAAGCAAGGAAAATAAAATTGTATTTATAGAAAGTAATCTACTATATCATAAGAATCAAAGTAGAAAAAATACATATATAATCATTGTAATACTTTAAAAATGCACTTAATAAAATTCAGTATTCATTACTGATTTTTAAAATTTATTTTTTAAAGATTTATTTATTTATGCATACAAGAGCTGGGGTACAGGTCAGAGATGTGAGGGATGAGAGGATTCACCAGAGACAGAGTGGGGAACGGAAAAGGCAGATTGACTGAAATACACTGCTGAGGGGAGCAGCGGGTGAGACAGGAGAGGTCTGCTGTGCCATGTGGGTTGTTCCCTGGCCGGCCAGGGATCGGGATTGAACTCCTGCGGCAGAGGCTGTGGATTGCTTCATAGTGTGGTGTTGAACCCCTTGCACCACCAGGGAGGTCCCTGATTTTTAAAATTTAAAGACATTTCATAAACTAGGTATAGCATTTTTTGTTAGCATTATTATATCATGTAGATAAAGCTAAGACTTACATCATATTAAAAATGAAGTCCAAGAGAAGTATTTCCAAAGGTGTGTAAGATTTGTTTAAAAAAATATTAAAGATTCTACACTCATATAAGTTTGGAACATTTGAATGATGTAAACCCTCCTTTGCCATGTGATAATACAGATATATTTAAGGTCCTGGGAATTTCTGCAATTTGTGTTTCTCTAACTTATTTGACCACATATCACTTGTCACAACTATCACTACTGAGCACTACAGGATACATATTCCTATTAAACTAGGAGGTAAAACAAGGATGCCTATAATAATCACATTTAAAAGTGTTCTAGATCTGTAGCCCACAAAATGAAATAAAACAGAAATGAGTTAGGTCATTCACAATGAATACTCTGGTTAAAAATGCACATAAAAATGACTGAAAGAAAATCCACCAAAATGATAACAGTACTTATCTCTGTGTGAACAAATGACAGCTGATTTGATTTCCCCTTTATATTTTGTGTATTCTCTACAAATAAACATGCATTATAATAAAAATATCATTTGATTAAACTGACATTTTGAGACTTTGTCCAAAGCCTATAGACAGAAAGTTTTCCCAAAGCAAATCATGAGAACTAAAAATAGATATAGCCTATAAAACAAACCAATGTTAAGCACTTTTGAGTTACTCAACTGAAATCTGTTCAATCAGTCTCTCTTTCTAAGTGCATTTTGTATGTAAAAGTATGAACAAAGAATTATCAGCAAGAAGTTTATAACAAATAATAAAAGGAATAATACAGCACAAATAATCAAGGATTAATCCAAGTAGAATAATAAAAGTCAACTGAAAAAGAGCTAATAGTAATGTACAATCTAAATGTGTCAAATTTTTTAAATTTCTCCCAAAAAAGGGAAAAAACATGAAGTCACAATATTAAAAAGACAAATGAAAAGAAGGTCAAATTATTTTAATTCAGGCAAAACTGATTTTCAACACTGTGCAGGTTCCATCACATCAGCCACTGTACATATCACTTGTATTCACCACCAAATGTCTAGTTGCCATCCTATCAACCCCCTCTACATGCTCCATCTCCTCTGAACCCATTCTGTTATCAGTTTAAGGATTTATTTTTGCTTCTGTTTTCATTTAGTTATTATTTATTTTTATAGTCCACAAATGAGTTAAATCATAAGTATTGTCCTTCTCCTAATTTATTTATTTCATGTAGGATTATTCTCCTAAGTTCTATCCCTGTTATTGCAAATGGCAATATTTCATCTTTTTTTTTTTTAAATAAATGAGTGGTATTCCATTTGTAGGTATACCACACATTTTTTGTCCATTCATTCATTGTCAGGCACTTAACCTGTTTCCATATTTTGGCTAGTGTAACCAGGGCTGCAATGAATATTTAGGCCATAGAAAAGATATGCCAAATTTGATACTTAATTTCTACACTAATTCATTCTTGTGCTGTTTATTTTTCTATTGCTAAATGTATATTTTGGTCATTCCAACCATAGAAATACACAATTGATTCCTTTTTTCTGTATCAGTGTAACACCTGCAAGTATAGGCTGTAAATTTTAAAATTCAAAAAATTACACATTATTTACTTAAAACTAAGTGACAAGCCAGAATGTAAAGTGGACTGGGGTAGGAGGGATGGTTTGCTTAATAAAAGAAATAACTATCAATAGAGGCTTTTTATTAATCATATATAATTGACTTTCAATTAAAAATTATTTTTAAAGATTTATTTTATCTATTTATTCACGCAAACTGGGGTGTAGGCCAGAGATGGGGCAGGGGGGCAGTGAGAGGATTCACCAGAGACTAAGTGGGAAGCAGAGAGATCTACTGAAATACACTGCTAAGGGGACAGAGACAGGATTGGTCTGCTGTGCCATGTGGGTTAGCTCTGGAGATGGAACTCATGCCGCAGTAGCTGGTGATAGCTTGACAGTGCTAAGACTTTAACCCCTGCGCCACCAGGGAGACCCGCCAAAAAAATTCTTAAAGTAAATAGAAAACTGTCAGTACTAGTAAACTCTCCTATTTACCTGAGAACCAAAGGGTCTAGGAAAAATAGGAGATCATACATTACAATGTAGGTTCTAGATCAACTACATGAACATAACCAGAGATAGTTGAAAATGATTTTGTAAACCTTAACACTTCAGCCCCTAAAATGTATAAAAAGAATAAAAGTAAAATGGAAAGATTATTTTTTGGGGAAAGAATTCTAGGGCATTTTCCCTTCACCACCCCTCATTCTCGTGGGGAGGAAGGAATAGCTTTTGAGCATTTCTTGGGGAACTTGTTACCTTAAGTTCAAGAAGACACAAAAGTCAGTGTTGGGCACATTCCTGACGAATGTTAAAGCAAAACCATTATAATAACCCAGGTATGATACTATAGGAATTAACCGCTCTTATTTATATCTCAATTTTTAAAAAAGAAATGAACTACTTTTATCTTGCAAAAAGAACAAAAATGCTACAGTACTCTAGTAATTTCACTCTAGTGTCCCACCTCCATATTTATCAGTCAACTGATCTTGACCTATGCTATCCTCCTCTTCACCTACTTCTGTTCACCTTACCCAAATTTTATTCAAAGCTCTGTCTCTTCTATACCCAAGCTTTTGCCCAAAGGTATTTCATCTGAACAGGAAATGTTCTCTTTCATCCTCCATGCCAACTCCTTGCTACCATTTTGCCAGCAAAACAAATACAGATTCACTTGTTTTTATCACTTGAAAGCTGAAGAACGTCATTTACATTGACCAAGGAGTTCTCTCAAAGCTCCTAACTGATATAAATGGCATTTCCCATTGAAGGATGTAACTGGTTTTCCGCACACAAAATAGGAAAATGGTTCTGATTTCATACTGCCTTCAAGATTTACCTCTCCACCAGATCATATTTCCAATAAAACTAGACCACATGTTTAGGGGGAAAAAAAACATAAATATAGAATATCTTATCCTATTTATTCTCTTTATTCATTTCTATTTCTCAAAGAACCTTCTTGTAAAGCAGAAGGATAACATTCAGAAGACTGATAATAAATGTCCTTAAAATTCTGGCATACGGGCCTCCCTGGTGGTGCAGGCAGTTGAGCACCATACTGTGAAGCTATCTGCAGCCTCTGCAGCGCAGGTTCGATCCCGGTCAGCTGGCAAGAATTCTACATGGCTCAGACCTCTCCTGTCTCGCCCGCTGCTCCCTTCAGCAGTGTATTTCATCAGTCTGCCTGTTCTGTTCCCCACTCTGTCTCTGGTGAATCCTCTCACCCTCTCGCACACATGACCTGTACTCTGGTCCTTGTATAAATAAATAAATCTTAAAAAAAGAAATTCTGGCATATATGAAACATACCCTTTCATTGTTGTGGTTTTATTTTGTTCAGTGTTATGCAAAAATGAAATCAGTCAGGAACTGGTTTTGAACAAAATTTTACTTCAACCAATTTACTTTAAGGGACTAAATTGAAGAATCAATGAGAACTGTAACTCCATTAAAATAATAAATATAATTTGGAGAGGTGCCAAAAAACACAGATTGAGATGGCACACGGATTTTTTTGTTGTTATTTTGTGGGGTTTTGTTGTTTTTCATTAACTATGAAGATCTCCTGATCTGTAGTTCTTGCCAAACCAGGGATATGACTGCAAAATTAAACTGCCAGAAACATCTCATAACCAAATTTTGGCATCACATAGATTGTCATATTAGACAATAGAAGCTTCTGTTTTTTCACAAAGCTATGACTTGTGCCATTCTCCAGTATGAGCTCAACTATGAAAAAGTCAACCCATTAACCATTCTAGAAACACAAACACCTCACTTAACAGAAAAGGAGCATAAGCCTGAATATGTAAACATTTAACACACTATAACTGAACTGCTGCAAAACTCCCTTTGTCAAGGATTCAAAATAATTTTAAAACATTTTATGTGCAAGAAACCCAGCAGATTTTTTTAATCACTTTTGAATTACAATGAGTTTTAGGGGTAAGTTCATTCAAAGTCAAATATTCAAATATCCCTTAATTGCTTAGAAGATACAACAAGCCATAAAAGGGAACAGAGGTCACATGTTTAGGCAAAATAACAGTTTATAGACAGAAAGGGATGGAATGCCACAGGGCCTAAATGTCTGTTACAAAAAGATTGTAAAAGGCCTAGTCATTTGGTATCACCAAATACCTTGCTTGAGTTAGTGCTAATTCTGAGTTGGATGAAAACCTATCAGCTGAACCCCCAACTCAAAATAGGACAAAGGGAGAATGTAGTAAAGCCCAATTACACTTCTCTCTATAAACATTCAACATCAGCAATAACCAAAACTGTCACATTGATCATAGAAATCCTTATTGCTCTGATTCTGTTCAGAGACCTTGTTCCTCTTTAAGAGCCTTTCCTCTTCCAAGTATCTCTATCCTCAAATATCTCCATGCTGTTACTTGTTTGGGGTGAGGTAAGGGGAGGGGGTGTCTGATAAACCTATAAGTAGTGTGACATCAACAGTATTAACACTGTATAACTATTCTTAGTTTGTTGGACCTTCACTGCAATTTAGGGAGTCTATCAGAATCTGTTGGGTCAGTTGGGATACTTAGTAAAAGAATGGATGAGTAATTTGCTGAATGTTAGAGGTAGGAACGGAGCTCCAAACTTCAGATTGAAAAGCAGCACAGCATTATGGTTAAGACTCACCAATGTGATTCCTGGCAACACTCAACTAATTGTGTAACTTCAAACAAAACATGCAATATCTCTTAGCTTCAGTTTTTCCACCTACGAAAATTAGAATAATCCGATGCTACATCCATGCTAATCCATACTACATCCAATAATGCATGTAGCATGCTTAGTGTAACACCTAGAATAAATTAAGTACCAGGCAAATCTTCAGTTTTATAAGCATTATTACTTCCTCTATACTTTGCAACCTCTGGCTTAATTTCCTTGATTTTCTATAAAAGATGAAGCCTTGGGCCTCCCCTGGTGGCACAGGTGGTTGAGTGAAGCACTGTGAAGCTGTCCACAGCCTCTGCAGCGCCAGTTCGATCCCAGCCAGCCAGCAAGGGTCACACATGGCACAGCAGATCTCGCCTGTCATGCCTGCTGCTCCCCTCAGCAGAGTATTTCATCAGTCTGCCTGTTCTGTTCCCTGCTCTGTCTCTGGTGAATCCTCTCACCCTCCTGCAAATCTGGCCTGTACCCCGGTTCTTGTATAAATAAATAAATCTTAAAAAAAAAAAAAAGATGAAGCCTTAATCCAATGAAAACTGTATCACTTAAAACATCAAACAGAAAGGTAGTTGGTTTGGGCATCTTATTGCATTGTTTTGTTTTTGCTGGCATACATTAGTGGGACAGCAAGAAACTAAAAGCACTTCTATTATCTCTGAAATTTTGAGATACAGGCAACACAAAATACTCCATATTTGTATATTTGTAAATGAAAAGAGACCTGTTTTGTGTAACTATTCATAAGGCATACTGAGATTTATAACTTACTTCTAGAACTAATATTCTGTTTCCCTTTGTCCTCAACCAGACCTTAACAAGTATGTGTTTTATATCTAGTGGGGATATGCAAACCTTCAATCTTGATTTGTCTCAGTCCTTAATATCCCTGCCAGTACTGGATTGCAAAAATCTTTGATTAATATTTCTACTTGGCAGAGAAGCATTATAGGCACCGCAGAGCACACTATGGGTTACACAAATATTTCTCCTTGTCTTCCAGTGTAGCAACTACTCATTAACTCATCTAGGATCACCTAGCTAACACAGTAACCCTTTTCTTGTCAGTTGGTTCAGTGGTATGAGAGTCCAAAATGATTGGGTAATCACCTCAATCACTAGTTTAAATGGAAATTTTGCTGTGTTTCCTAGGGGAAACACGCACCAGAGAACATATAAATCACCAGAGTTCAAGGTTTCCAGGATGTTGGATAGTTGCAAAACACCCAGGCATTTTGGCTTCCATCAAATAAAAACTATCGTACAATGCAAGTCTCAGGGCACAGATTAACTCATCTCCCATTACTTAGTATCCAGTCTCCCTCAGGGTCCATTAGTAAGTCAGGAACTGTTTGTAGAACAATTATTTGCAAAAGAATGTGTAATAGTCTGTTGGGCTAACTTGACTAGTCTACAGTGTGTAGTTGTTCAATAAAACATTAGGCTTTTCTGGGGAGCTGTTTTGGACATGTGGCTAACATTTATAATCAGACTTTAGTAAGGACATGATCCCTGATAATGTGGGTGGGTCTCATGCAATCAGTTGAAAACCCCATTAAGAAAAACTTATGTTTCCATGTTGTCAGCAGTAACTCCTGACTGAGAGTTTCCAATTTCGGTCTCCTTATAAAATTTCAAACTTGCCAACTCCAAAAATCACTCAAGCCAATTCTGTGAATTAAAACTCCTCTATCCATTCCACAGATTTGGTTTCTATAAAGAACCCTAGATGATACAGAGGCTATGATTCTCTTCAAATCATAGGAAACAACAAAAGATTCTCTACCCAAATACCTTTTCTGCAATTTGGAAGTTTGGATTGGTAAATCACAAGACCAATTACAAGAGATTCTGGGAGAAATGATTGCATTACAACCTGCAGTAGCTAAAGAATCCTTTCTTGCTTTGGACCACACACAAAACTGCAAGCTTAAGATACTATTGGGTAACAGAAACAGAAGACCAAAATGGTACGTGTTGCCTCTACAATCTAAAAAATCTATTAAGCAGTGTGTATGCATGTGTGTGTGTTATGTGTTTTGGGAATTACAAGTTATGTCAGTTTGTCTTTTGCTTTGAATGGAATTATCTTGACATGGGCCCATTAAGTCTGGATCCCAAAACCTTCACTAAAGTGTCAGACTCTGAAGTTGGAGTTTATCTCCAATCATTTGGCAAACGTAAGTCCTATAAAGGCATAGAGTAAGACTCACCAAACTGTGGTTCTCCTAATCTCTTCTGGTCCATAAATTCTTTGTTACTAGTACTCAGTGAGTACAGAAATTGAGAATAAATTCTTAGAAATGTTTATAGTAATTTACAAGAATCTATTTTTAAATTTGATTTTCAAGTAGTTCATTTCTATTCTGATTACAAAAGTGTTGATCTGAAACACCTTTCCAGAATACCAGCTACTTTCTGTTCATCAGCTTTTATCAACTCAAGGCTATCCATATGGTGGACCAAAATAATAACCTATGGAGTTATAAATGATCAAATTTTTTGTGGAATAGATTCTGACAGAAAGTCAGAGAGATGACTTAGCCCTCAAGTAAGATGTATTCTCCTACTCTTACCAGGTTAAGAGCAAATTATTTCTGTCACTGCATGTTTGGGGAGAAAGAAAAAGCATTTGGCATAATTATAGCTACATGTCAAGGACTGAGTTAATTTTCACTAAATAGACTGATTAGAATTACCACTTGGTTAAAATAATCTGCTTTCATTCTCTAACACCAAACCATATTCATCCTACCTTTGGTCGTAGCACTAATATCTGTGATTCTCTGCACATAGGGAGAGAGCAGTGCTTTTGGCTACTACTTTGAAAAGGAGACACAGTTCTGGTAGACTATTTGGCTTTTATTACCAAATAGCCTTCCTCCATTCATCACCTAGATATTCAGTAAGGCCTACTTTGACTTGAGGACCAGAGTGTTTTCTACATCTCTAGGGATTATCATTATTTTAGTCACTGATCAATAGTCTTTAAGTACTAGCTTTTATCTTATTTCCAGTGTTCAAGTGTCAGGCAAATGGCAAATCATTTGAGAGAAGACAGGAAATAGATTTACTGAATACACTTACAAAAGCATTGCAAGTGCTTTCTACAAAGCCCTGAGTTAAACAGCTGTGGATGTGAGACCTCTCTCAGATCTGAGGTTCTTATAAATTTCCATTCACCAAATCTAAAGGTTTTCTTTGTTTTAGCTATAAAGTTCAGATAGCACCCTAATAGCATGTCCACTTGATTCAATATGGAAACCATGGTAAATGCCCACAAAATTCCCAGCAGTCAAATCATTGTGATAATTTCTCTCACTCTGCTGTCATTTGAATTGGCTGAATTGTGCCCCCCTGAAATATGTATATTGAACCTTAACCCCCAATAAATCAAAAGTGACTATTTTTGAGAAAGGAGCCTTAAAAGGTGATGAAATAAAAATGAGACTATTAGAATGAATCTAAATTCAGTCTGACTTGTGTCCTTATAAGAAGAGAACACTTTCTCTGATTTGTTTTCTTTAGATATTTTCTTTTTTAAATTGTTGGGGGGGGGGTTGTGATACATTGGTTTACATCACTCTGATTTAGGGGTATATTCACACCTCTTCAGATGTAGGTTACAACACCATACCTACCTCCAGAGTACCAATAACCCTCCTCTATAGTTTATTGGGTCCCCTTCCCTATTTAATCCCATCCACCCACACTGACTTACTTCCTTAGCATATTCCCCTTAGTTCCATGCATGTTATCACAAATGAGAAGAGTCCATCTTTTTTATAGCTGAGTAGTATTCCATCATGTATCTATAATCTTAATTCTAAATTAACTCAAAATGGATAAAAGCTTAGATGTAAAAGCACAAACCATAAATACATAGAAGAAATTAGGCAAGGCACTCCACAACATAGGCTTCAGTGATGTCTTTGTGAATTCATCTTCAAGAGCAAGAAAAACAAAGGAGAATATAAGTAATTTTAACAATATCAAAATAAAAATACTTTCTGTACAATGAAAGGCTATCACTACAACAAAAAGAACCCCTACTGAATGGGAGAAAATATTTGCACAGCATATATCTCACAAGGGGCTGATATCCTAGATCAACAAAGAACTCATACACCTCAACCAAAAGAAAATGAAAAAAAAATCAAAAATGGGCAGAAGAAATAAATAGGCAATTCTCCAAAGAAGAAATACAGGTGGCCAATAAGTACATGAAAAAATGTTCAGAATTATTTATTATAAGAGAAATGCAAATCAAAACCTCAATGAGATACCATTTCATGCCCATATCAAAAATATCACAAAAAAGTATTAGCAAGGATGTGGAGAGAAAGGAACTCTTTACACTGTTAATAAGAACATAGACTGGTCTACCCCCTATGGAAAACAGTATAGAGATTTCTTGAAATACTAAAAATAGATCTACCGTATGATCCAACAATTCCAGGAGGATGCAAAGAAAAATCCACTATAAAGGGATATATGTACCCCTATGTTCACTGCAGCTTTATTTGCAACAGATAAGTTATGGAAACAACCTAAGTGCCCAAAAACAAATGAGTGGATTAGGAACATATGGTATATAAACAATGAATCACTACTTAGCTATAAAAAAGAATAAAAATAAATGCTTGATTTTTGCAACAACATGAATGAAGCTGGAAGGGATTGTGGTATGTTAGATCAGTCAGACAGAGAAAGATAAATAGCAGATGGTGTCACTTATATATGGAACTTTAACAAAGTAACAAACCCTAGAAACCTGATGTAGAATGGAGGCTACAATAGATGAAGGGAGAGGGGAAAGAGCAAAGTGGGTAGAAGGAACAGTGGATTATGGTGGAAGACTATGGGTGCATTGGTGGGAGGTGTGGTGTGGTAACATACATCTGAAAAGGTATGATCCTAGACTTCTAAATCCTATACAGAGTTGTAAACTAGTGTAAGTGAAATAAAAAATATTATCTTTTGCTCGAAAAAAAATCGCAAAATTACTTCAAGAGACACTATCCTTAAGGAAAAAGAGAAAACTCATCTGTTAATATAACCCTTTTCATAGCATTAAATTTATCAAGATAAATATTAAAATACCTCTAAAAAGATACTGATTAGTTATATAAACATGGACAAAAATAAATTATTTTATGTACAGAACATTTTAAAGTCCAAGCTTCCAAAGCTACTCTCCATTTGACCTAACAAAAGTGAAAAGCTCTGGATCATGTAGTTATTCAACAAATAGTTATTGAACACCTACTATGCGCACCAAGAGTTAGAGGTTGGGACTGAAAGATAAGTAAAGCATGGCCTCTGCTCCCAAGACCTCTTAATAGTCTAGTAGGAAAAATAAGTGAGTCAATACACATTTAGAATGCAATATTGTCACTGCTATACAGATGTTAAAAAACAGGGTGTTATAGATTAAGAGAAAAGGTAGCTAACCCATACTGGGAGCAGGATAATCATGAAAATCTAAAATCTTTGCAGTTCTAGAAAATCTTTGCAGTTCTAGAAATAAGCTATACAGAGTGAAGAGGAGTGGGCAAAATTGTTTTAAGCAAAGGAAATAGTATATGTAGATACAAAGCAGTGAGAGATGACACAGAAAATTCTGAGAACTGCAAGAAGTTCGGTGTGACTGGATTTAAATGAGAAATAGGGATAGTGAGGTGGGACAGGGGATACGGGGGAGAGGGCAGAGAGCAGTTAGAAATAAAGCTAAGACCAAATTATGAAAAAATCTCCCTAAGGGCAATGAGAACATATCCCAGTTTAACCAGTGTTCACCAGTATCTGTTCTCTTCTGCATGTGCTCCTCTACAGCATATGCAAGTCTGTACTTCCTATACCTTGAACTTGAAGGGGGTGAAGCGGCTGACTAGTTCTAACCAAAAGATTGTGATAGAAGTGCTATTTGTCACTTCTGGCCCAAGACATAGAAAAGCAGTGTCGTCTTAATGTGCTTTTCTAGCTTTGCTACAGCAATCAGAAATACCTAGATTGTAGAGCATCTGCCCACCTGGCTCCTTGAGTGACTATGTGAGGCATAGCCTCCATCCCATATTCCTGAACCACAGAGGACACAGAGAAAATAATACTTAAGCCTTTCCTTTGTAAAGCCACTGAGATTTTCAATTTGCAACCTCAGTATAACCTAACATTAATCTAACACAGGGTGTAACAGCAAGAAAATTTAATCAGAGAATCACTTAAGAAGACTTGAATTTTGGAAAAGATAAGCTGACTATACAGTGGAATACAGACTAGGAAGGTCAAAGATAATTATAGGGAAGCAAAGCAAAGATTATACAAATAACTCATAGTCAATGGGTATATCCCCCATGTTAACCAAGCTTACCTCCTTCCAACTAAACCTCATGATAAAAAGTACTGGGTAATAATGGGCCATATCATGACAAGGCCAAGGTTTCCTTGGGCCCAGACTTCTTCCAGAATAACTGCATATAGAGATTTCTTACCAAACTCTTGTAATCACACAAAAAGCCTAAGAGTCTGGGTCTCCACTTGGGACAACAAACTCCCAAGTTAGTCTACAAGTGCATATGCAACTTTCCCTAAATTACTCTGAAAATCCTTTCTTTTGTGCAGCACTTACTCTGAATGTGCAGCATTCTGAAATAGCATTCAGAGCAGAAGAATCACAGGAGGAAAGCCCTCAGGTACTATTCACTGTCTGTCTATGTCATAAATTGTTCAAATATCTGGCTGAAATTTCCCTGAGCAACACATGAAACATAAAAAAGTTAGAGATGAAGGTACTATAGAACCCAAGGTAAAATGATCAATATGTTTGGGTGTTTAGTCCTAACAAATAATAAAAGTGCACCACAGTGACACTCCATAGTCACTAAACCAGTTGCAAATTACAGTACTTGGCGATAACCCTAGTCTAGGATTTAGAGCTCCAGAGTACCAGCAGAGCTCAAGTCTGCTGGTGAGTGACCTTGGGCAAGCCACCCACCTTCAATGTCTCCTTCTCCTTTCACTAGCCAGCTTTACAATGAGAGGATTACTTTCCTTCCCCAGAGAGATCACATGCTATGTTCTAACAGAAGCATTTCTTAAGCATTTTGGATCACTTTCATACAGTCTGCAGTTCAAAGCAGTTCCACAGATGCCCAAACAGGGACCCATAAATGCATTTGGTCTACACCGAGGGATGAGTCTGCCATGTGTTACTGTTGAGAAATTAAGGATTTGCATTAAAATGCATAATTTAATCAAGAGGAAACCACTAATCAGTAGGAAATATGCAACCTTGATGTTATGGGATTTTTTTTAATGTTCCTCCTATTAAGAGCTGCCATAATTTCTCATAGCTACTGAAAAGAAAATTAGTATAAAGAAGTTTTGAAAGATAAAATGAGATCAAACCATGAGATCCCCTGGAGAGATTGGTACTGCTCCCGAGCAAATGCAGAGCTGCAAAAGCAGCATGACAACCACTAACACTGACCCTTTTTTTTTTCCCAGTTAAAATTACATATATGCAAGCTATGTTTTGCACTCCTTTGGAATTCGTTAAACTATTTGGTCAGGCACTGACCCAGGGCCCAAAGAAAATTCTAAGAGAACTTCTCAGGCCTTCCCATGAGTCAACAAGTAAGTATCATTTTCCAAATGTGTGTGTGTGTGTGTGTGTGTTTTTAATTGAGGTGATACTGGTTTACAACACTGTATATGATTTTGGGAAACAGTTCACACCTCCCCAGATGTATGTCCACAACCACCACCAAAGTACCCATAGATCTTTACCAGAAACCATTTGCCTCCCCCCACCCCCATTCATACCCACCCTCCTACTATAGTACCCTCAATTCTGCAGTCATATTTCTATGGTTTGTTTTAGTTCAGTTTTATTGCCTCTTAGTTTTATTTCTCCACATATAAGTGAAATAGGCACTATTTTTCTTCCTACTTATAACTTATTTCCTTAGCATAAACTCCTCCACTTCCATCCAAATTGCTACAAGTGGAAAGAGCTCATCTTTTTTTAATAGATGAGTAGTATTTTCATCATGTATATAAGCCACATCTTCTTAATCCACTCCTCAGGGCTTACACAGTCTCCATAACTTGGAATATTAATAAATAATGCTGTAATGAATATAGGAGTGCATGTATCCCTTCAAATTAATGTATTTGCTATCTTTAGTAGCTAGGAAGAGAACTGCTGTGTCATGAGGTATTTTAGAAAATTTCACAGTATTTTCCACAGTGACTGGACCAGTCTACACTCCCACTAACAGTATAAAAAGGCTCTTTTGCTCCAAGCTCTAGCCAACATTTGTTGTTTGTGATTCCTCTGATATGAGTTTGTGTGTCTCCATACAAACTCCACTCCCTTCTCCCCAGGTTCCTTAGCTGAGTTGACAGCCCTATCCCTACTGTTCCCTATGCCAAAGCAAAACCCCAGGTTCTTCTGTCCATCCATCTCCTGTTTGAGGTAGCATGAATTTCCTCAGTGTCAACTCTGTTGAGGTCTGCAATGGTCTCTACTGTCCAAGGGATAATCAATCACTTTCCTATCCACAGACCTACCTCCCTGAACGCTGGTGTTTGTCTGATTTACAGATCCAATTTACAGCCAGTGGGAACCAAGGCATGCTGTTGCCTCTGTGAGGTCTTTAATGCCTGTGACCCTACACAGAGCCTAGTCCAGTAACTGCAGGTTCTTCCACATCTGGTCTAATTAATGGGCCCATCCTAGGGCCCCCTGACAACCCATTTGTTTCTGTTGTCCCAGTATAATTATTAACTGCACTCTCTTTTTGTGCTCATAATTATCTCTAGTTATAAACTTGTAACAAAATATTAAGAGTAGAGCTTGGAGCGCCTCCCTGGTGGCGCAAGGGGTTAAGACACAACCTATGAAGCTAGCTGCAGCCACTGCAGCAAGAGTTCGATCCCCTGGCAACCCACATGGTGCAGCAGACCTCTCCTGACTTGCCCGCTGCTCCCCTCAACAGTGTATTTCTGTCAATCTGCCTGTTCCCCACTCTGTCTCTGGTGAATTCTATCAACTCCCCACACTTCTGGCCTGTACCCCAGCTCTTGTATGCATAAATAAATAAATAAATCTTAAAAAAAAAAAAAGAGTAGAGCTTTGAAAGCTGAGGAACACAGTAATTCTCAGCATGGGCATAAAAATTGTCAATGAGTGCTGCTGATAGCCGTGGGAATGGAAGCAGTAACTCTTGGGATCTTCAGAGGACATCAGCAGAGGCCAGTGACAGCAATGTCCATAGGGTAATTATTCCTGAGCAACTGTGTGACTATCCTGAAAATTCCTAAAGATGCCTATGAATTTTACACAAGTTTAAGGCCATCCTAATTCAGCTAATTGAAACTGAGTTAGTGCAACCCCCAATAACTCGCTGTAGACTAGGAAAAGTCAGCCTGTGGACAACAGCTTGAAAATACTTCACTGAAAGTAAAAGATCACTGCTGCCTTGTGTTTAAAAATTTTAAAAAAAATAAACTATCTTCACTCAAAAACCCCATTCACCATCTAGCAGATCTAAAATAAACACATATGTTTATAGAAACTAAGTTGTCTATTTTAATTAATTAACCAAACATTTAAACAATCAGTAAGTGTGTTAGCTTGCCAGGATACATATAACAAAGTACTATAAACTGGAAGGCTGAAACAATCAAAATTTACTGTCTCATAATTCTGGGAGCAAATAGTCCAAAATCAATGTGTTGCCAGGAATGGATCTTTCTGAAAGCAATGAGGGAAAGATTCACCCAAGTCATTCTCCTTGGCTTGCAGATGGCACCTGCACGTTGACTTGTGGTTATCCCTAGGTGTGTCTCTGTATCCAAAAGCTTCTTTTTATATAAGGAAATCATAGAGTTCTCACCCTAATGACCTCATCTTAACTAATTATATCAACAATGACCCTGCTTCCAAATAAAGTCCAAATATTTAGACGAGGGGCATAATTCAGTCCACAGCAATCCTCCTATATTTGAAGAACATAACTTTAGAGTCATAAATTTGAAAAAGCTACTTATCACAATAACTCAACTGAAATGATTTTGTGGGAACACTGATGAAAATAGTCAAGTGAACTTGTATTAGCTGCGTAAGCAGAGCTTATCTATGTTCTAACCCATTGTCAATTTAGTCTCCCTCAGGGAGAATTGGGATCACTGAGTGGAAAATTTTGCTGTCCTTTGTGTGACTTAATAAGTACACATTGAAAGTATGCAGTATGTAAGTTCCAGGCCCTAAACAAACAGCTGAAAATGAGCTGCAAAGCAACTCTTCAAACTCAAAAGCTAGTCTTCATCGCTAAAGCATTTTTCCCTTGCTCATCTGCAATCTGTTGTCAAAACAGCAGTCAAAAGGATCCCTAAAATATTTCAGTCCATGTCACTCCCTTAGAAAAAAAAAAAAAAAAAAAACTCAAAAAATTCCCATCTCATTCAGTATAAAATCCAACAAATTTCCTTCTCTGAACTTATCTACTATGTCCCATCTTCCTTACACAGTCCTACTTGCTACTACTGCTCAAAGGTGCCAGGCATATGGGCCTCCACTCTTCACTCTTTCCCATAGAAAGCTGCAAGACTTGCTTTCTCACCTCTTCAGATCTCTTCTCAAATGCCATTTTCTTGGTGAGAGCTTCCTGACCAATCTTTCTGAAATTTATAACCATACACACAATCTCCCTCCTCAAGTTATTTTCTCCCTAGTGCATGTTACTATCTAACCTTTTATATATTTTCAAGCTTACCTTGTTTAAGATCTGTCTCCCCAGTTAGAATGTACAAAGTATAGGGATTTCTGTCTATTTTGTTCACTATTTATAGCATCAAGAATGTTGGCAGATATGCAGTGAATACTGCAGAAAGAGACAGACAGAGAGGAAGGGAATAAGGGGAGAGAAAAATGAACAAACAGAGGAAGAACTGCAAGGATCATTAAAGCACTAGTTTCCCTCTCAGTATGAAAGCAGCAACCAGCTCATTTATGACATTAAGTCAGATGTGGCATAAGCTTAGCTCATTGCTTCTTGAGTAGATCTAGATAAAGAGAAAGCATCAGCCTCCAAAGAACAAGTGGCACCCTCTTAACTAAATGCACTTTTTAAATGCCCATATGAACCAATTAAAATATGAAGTGGTTCTAACTTCCAATAGCTTTTTTTTTCACACAACACTAGGAAGAGAGGCAAAGCCCAAGTTGCCCCTCTGCCTCACACAATGTAATGTGTGATGCTAGCTCTAAATAAAGGTTAATTTGCAGCTATATCCCTTTTACTTCCCAAAACTAGGTTTTGATTTATCTTACTGCAGGCCTTGAGTGTCTGGAATTTTCCCAAATGAACTAAAATTCCTCCATCAGTAACACTACTGCTCATTACCTGTGTTAATTTCATCTCTTTCTCTGCATCCAATAACCCCATCTGTTGCAATTCCAGCTGTGGGAAGGGAGAAGAGCAAGAGATTGAGCAGATCTAATGCAAAGACACCGTGGGTTAGCAAAAACTCTTTCACAGAGAAAAAGGAAATTTGTAACACAATGGATCGGGCTAGATCCACCCAAAATAGCCAAGCAATAGTCAGGTTTCTCTTCAAATTGTTTAAGTTATTCTTCTACCAAGAGCCAGACAAAATGTAGTCTTAAGTGTTATCCACATAGACTTTCAAAGTCCATAGTTCATTATTTTAAAGTCCACATTTATACAATATCAAAATATCTAGTGTAGTTTACTGATAAAATTTCCTTTTTATAAATGTATTTATATAATGCCCTGTATCACAAAAGCAGATCCCACATTAAAGTTTCTATGACCTAATTCCCAACAGAAAGCTCCCAGAGGCACATACCACATTTCTAAATATTTGCAGAGCTTTACGAAAATGGTAGGCATAACATGTCACATGGTAGGTGCTCAAGAAATATTAGTCCCTTCTCTATTCCTTCAAGGAAACAGCCAAGCCTGCTCACTTGCACTCTGTAACAAGGCTTCCCAGCAATTTATTTGTTGAGAGAAGTCACACCTGGCACTTCCTTCCTGCCCCCTGCTGCCTTCTGAGGGCCTTCCTGGGGCTTTGTGAGCTGCTAAAGCATTTTCTTCCTCTTTAGACTAGAGTGTTAAACCAGGTTGTAGTGATTCAGGATGACACTTCAACAAGCTCAATTAATATCTGGTAGTCAAGGATATAGTTTGTTTCAAACCTGAACCTACTCTAACGGGGAGGGGTCCTTGTAAACAAGTGAATACTCTTGCAGGCTTTGATCTCCCCTTAGAACAAAGTTCATCAGCACCGCCTCTCTCTTTCTCTCTCTCTCTCTCTCTTTCTCTTCTCTCTCTCTCTCTCTCTCTCTCTCTCTCTCTCTTCCCTCCCCCTTTTTGTCTCCCCCTCTCCCTCTCCTCTTGCTCAGGGAGGAACTCTGCTGAAGTCAAGGCATACCCTAGGGTATTTAAAACTGATCAATTCTTTACCATCAATATTTCCATAAGTGAGGTCAGAGCAAAATGAGAAGTATGTGAATGTGTCTTCAATATAGGGTTGCCAGATAAAACACAGGATGGCCAGATATGTTTGAATTTCATGGAAACATCTTTTTTTGTTGATTTCCCAAATACTGCATGGGACATTTTTATACTAAAAAAAAAAAAAATATCTGCAATTCAAGTTTAACTGGGCATCCATCCTATGCTTCCATATGCTAAATCTGACAATCCTACTTCGGCACCCCATTCTTCCTCTCCATTACCTGCCCCCAGTTTCTTTTTAGTGAAAACTAATTAAGGGTAGGAGGACAACCCCATCTAGTTAGGTGGGGTAGCAATCTAGGAAGTGCTCATTGACAATATAAGGCCAAACTATGTCAGGAAGAATAAGTACATATAAAAGGATTGTCCATGAAAAGGGAAATGCCTGAGCAAGGAACAGAAGGATGACAATCCACATATGTTAGAGAAATCACAATCTCTAATGCTTGTGGAATACAAAATATAGGACAGAGCACAGCCCTAATGAAAAGTATGCGAGAAGTTGGAGCAGATCATGGTCCTATGTGCCAAGATCAGGGTTTGTTAATAAAGAGCTCTTCAAATGTTTTCAGTAGGAGAATGATGTGATGTGATCTAATTTGCCTTTTTTAATTAAAATTTCTTTTGACACTGTAATAAGTTGTGAGGAACATTGGAAGGCAGATTTACTTCTCAAGTAGCTAGGACAGGCTGGAGATAAAGAAAAACTAAACCATGGTTATGTGAGAAAAACGGAGAGTGGGAAGGGAAATTTGGTAAATATTTAAGAGAAAAAAAACATTAAAGGATCTCATGACTGATTTAATGAGAGAGATCCACGACTACTACATCGGTTCTCCTTGGTTAATGAGACTGTTAATAAAATTCCAAATACAGTGGGGACTGAATAAGGAGGGAAGAGGACAGATGTCATGAATTCAATGTGTAGAATATAATTTTTAGGTAATTTATGGGATATCAGTAAGAAAGGTCCAGTAATTATTTCAACATATGAATCTGAGACTCAGGATGACAAAGTTGGAGATAAAGATGTGGTAGTTAATGGCACAAGTTTAACAATTAAAATTTAATTGGATATAAGGTGGTTTTAACAGAATGAAAATCAATTTCTAGATGCAGAGGAGAGGATGCCAAGACTGATACAGTGACTACAATCTGTCACGAAGGAGCTGGGCTCCCTGCTTCCTGTGTTGCCACATTCCTACATCCTCAGAGTCATCTCCTGATCCAGAGTGGCTTCTCAAGCTCTGTCTATTATGCCTGCATTCCAAGCAACTGAAACAAGGAAGGGATGACAGGAAAGGGCTTTCCAGTGTTCATAGTAGTTTTTCCTGAAATCTCACACACCATTTTTATTAACAACCATTTAATCAGATACTAGACAAACATCCTAAGTATGACAGAAATTAGAAAATGAAATCTTTCAACTGAGTCCTTTGATTTCCTGTATAAAATCAGGGTTCTGCTAGTAAGTGGGAGAGATGACTGGATTCATATAAGATTAATCTCTGTCACATTAAGAGAATGGGTAAGATTAAGGAAGAACCTGAAGAGTAAAAATATAGCAAGTCAAGACATAGCCAAGGGATATGACTTGAAGTGTTGGCAAAGGAAAGGGACTGAAAAGGGGGAAAGGGAGAGAAAGAACCCAAAGATGAGAGTACCTGTCCCACAGTTTTCCAAACAGCGATCCATTAAGTCTTCTAGAATCCGTATCACACTTTCAAGGTTTACACTGATCATTCAGATTGTTTAATTATTCCCATTTCTATCTATAATTATGTATTGCACACTACCTTACGCCTGAAGTTTGTGGTCATCTAGCTTCTTCCAAAATAGGAAACCATATTAGCTCCTACAAACCATCATTTGCTGGAGCAGCAACTTACTAGATCTTACCTTTGCTTTCAGACATTAAGATAATTTCATTCGCTGGCTCATTCAAAAGTGTTAATATGAACATTAAAATAACAAATTCTGATTGATATATATGATTGATATATCTCAATTCTGATTGATATATCTAAAGACAGCATTGACTCCAATTGGAACATTTTGCACAGAACAAAACAAAATTATACTGATATCCCTCAGTAAAACAGAGCTCATTATTGAAAGTCATCTTTAAAGCAGATTTTGAATGGAAACTGTATTTTTCTCATTCACTTCTGCTTCTTATAGGAATAAAATCAGTTCCAGAACTATAAAACTGTACTCCAGAGCCAAGTATTTACTCAACTGTTAAAAATGAAACAGGAGAGAGGAAAAAACTATCTCTGGTCAAAGTATGCAGGTTTACACTTTATAGACAGAAAAAAGAATTAGCATATCGTCAATGAAGGGCAAACTATGGCTAAATGTAGGCCAGAAAGGAGAAAAAAGACTCACTGTCATTGTCACCTACCAAAACCTAGCAGGAGTAAACTTTTAAGATGTGGTACCATCACTTACATTGACATTTCTCTATTATCACTTCGAAAAACAGTGCCTTCAAACTAATTAAGTATCCTGGGTGATAATAAAAGCTTACACATCTGTAGAATATTATGTTGGCAAAGAATTTTAAAATGCAATATGGCATTTTTTTGTCCCTGAAGATTCTTAAACCTATTAAAGTTATTAGAGAGATGTTTCTACATAATCCCATTTCACACGCAGATTCAAAGAGGCTATTCTCATCTGTAAAATGAAGTGGATGTAGCTGAATTTTTCATTCCAAAAGACTATATGATGTAGAGTCAACATTAGAACTCAGGGCTTGTGAGTCCAAGATCTCAGGTTACTCAGAATATTACAATAGCACCTAATTAATATTAGGCACTATTGGATTATTGATATCCAAATAATCAGTAAATGCAATAATTTTATCTCATATTGATAACAAAGCAAAGTGCCACATTTCCTCAGAAACATCATGAGAATCAGGTGCAACATAGGTGGACGTAGGGAAAATCTCAGTCTTTCCTCTTGTGCTTCTCCTTTATTCTCATCATCACTACTCACATTTCTAATACCAGATTGTGGAGGTTTTTCCCAGCAAAAGCAGCCCACTGTGGCACCAGTTGGGTGTTAATTTAACTCAATTCTGATTGATATATCTAAAGACAGCATTGACTCCACAAGCCAAGGGTCCCATAAGCCTGATGCCCCCACTTCAGAACTAAACACAAATCCAGGGTGTTACCTATGCTTCTGACCAAATGGCTATACATCAGAAGTTCCCATGACCCCCTACTCAAGTTCAATTAATTTGCTAAAGCAGCTCAGAGGACTCCAGAACATTTGTACTGTTTAACAGTTAATTATAAAAGGGCATGATACAGTATATCGATGAACTTCCGGATGGGAGAGATTCATAGCCCACGTATATGGGAGCGGCACGGAGCTTCCATGTACTCTCCCGGCACCTCTGTGTGTTTCACCAACCTGAAAACTATCCAAACCCCATACATCCCACAGGCATGACCAATGAATAGCTCCGATTTAAGCCCATTTCTTCTCCCCAGAGAATGGAGGGGAAGTAGGGATGAAAATTCCAAGCTTCTAATCATAGCTAGGTCTTTCTGGTGACAAGTTCCCATCAAAGAGACCACTAAGAGTCACCTTTTTAGAGCAAGAGACAATCCTATCACCCAGGAAATTCCAAGGGAGTTAGCAGCTCTATGTCAGGAACCAGGGACAAAGACAAATATTAGAATGAAAGATGCTCCTAGTGCTCTTATTATTTAGCAAACTACAAGGATTTTTAGAAGCTCTGTGCCAGCAACCAGGTCAAACATACATATATAATTCTTCTATTACCTCACAAAGTATGTCCAGTATGTCCATTAATTGTGTCTTGGATAACAGAGTTCATTTTTAAAATTTGCACATTTAGGTGTTATAATTTAATGAGGGATCTCAGGATACATATCTACAAACTTAGATCATCCAAAGTTTTTCTTAAATCATAAGATGCAAAACTCATTTCAACTTTTATTAATCCTCCTAGATAAAATATTAAACATGGTTTCTTCCTTTTCTCTCCCTCTCCCCATTTGATTATCTTTCACTATTTATGACACAGTTATATAAACTAAGCCTCCAGGCGGCTTATCACCCCCACAACTTCTATTCAGAAGCAGATGCAAGAATACAAAAGTGACAAGTACAATATTCTCCAAATTAACATTATCTCTAATTTCAGCACCAACAAGGTGATTCACACACATTGGATTACTTTCAGGAATTTTTGCTTCTTTGCCAATTCCATAGTTATAACTCTAATGCCTGTTGTATAACTGTTGTTACATCCATGACAAGTACTAGTTTCCTATTGCTTTTATAACAAATAACCACATATTTAATAACTTAAACAAGTATTATTTTATAGCTGTATGATCAGAAGTCTAAAATGGGTCTTAGTGGGTGTCTTTGTTCATTTGGGATGCTATTACAAAAGACCACACTCTTGGTTGGCCTCTAAACAAGAGAAATGTACTTCTCACAGTTCTGGAAGCTGGAAGTCGATATCTCACTGTATCCTCAAGCAGCAAAAGTACTAGGGAACTCTGTGGGGTCTATTATATAGGAGCACTAATCATCTCCTAAAGAACCCTACCTCCCTATACCATTACATTAGACATTAGGATTTTGATGTAGAATTTGGAGTTGGGAAGATATAAACATTCAGAATAATGGGCTAAAGCCAAGGTATTGGCAACATGGCACCCTTTTTGAAGAGTCTAGGAGATAGTGTACTTCCTTACCTTATCCAGCTCTTTTTTTCCCAAAATGTGCATATTTAATATTAGTACTTACAGGAAATCTTTAAAATTATTATTCATAAAATATGAATTTATATTCTGTTTAGGACCTGTGTATTTTGAGACATGGCCTTATGCCTGATCCATTTTAAATTTTTTTTTCTATTGAAATAACATTACATTATAACATAAGTTTCAGGTATGCATCATTAAAAATCAACATATGTATATACTACATTTAGTACATCTTTAAATTCCAATTCAATTCTGGCTTCTCAAGGCTGCCTCCATTCCTTAGCTCATAGCCCCTTTAATTTCAAATACCAACTCCCTACATACCTGCCTCCCTCTTTTACATATAAGGACCCCAGGGATTATATGGGCCCACCTAAATAATGCAAAATAATTTCCCAATCTCAATATCCTTATCTTAATTATATCAGCATAATGCCTTTGGCCACTTAAAGTAACATACTCACAGTTCTTCAGATTAAGACATGAACTTCTTTGGAGGACCACCATTCTATCTATCAAACAGAACAACAAAGAAAAATCAGTGAGATAATCTTCCTGGATTATCTATACTATTTAAAGAAATCAGACTATTAGGGGCAAGTTGTATCTTTATGTTCTTTAGTAATGTCACTGCTTCCTATTTGCCCACTCACCTCAAATAGTTAACAAACTTATAAAAAATTCTAACTTTTTCCCTAAGAAATAACATAAACTGTAGAGAGACATGGCTTTGTACAGTTCTTAAAACATCCAGCCTTAATCCAGAAAACTTTAACTTCTATTTTTTTAAAGTCAAAGTCATGACTAAAATCATTGTCCTGCCATATAATCAAAGGTCTTAGGACAAAATCCGAAGTCTTTTGTTGCAACTCTAAGAATTGTCCACAGAACTGGTCAGTAACCTCTACAGAAGAAAAGTATCAGGGAAATAAAAGATGATCCGCTTTACTTTCCACATTTGGGCAGTAAGAGACTCTATTCTGACCTTAAAGTTCACCAGAAATTTCTAATTTTTCTGAAATGAGTATTTGGGGTGTGTGTGGGGGAGGGGGGTGTGCATGTGTGGGTGTGTGTGTAGTTCATTTGTTTAAAAGATCGCCAGAGGGGGAAAAAAAATTTACCTTGCTAGCCTTTTCAAATAGGAAATAGCTTTGATTTTCCTTACACTGACTAATCTCTATGTGGCTGTCAGAGGATACTATTTAAGTAGAAGTCAAGAAAAAGAGGTCAGAAACCCATCTTGTTCTTGCTCAGAATAGCAATAGAAAAAGAGAGGAAAATGCCAGAACTGTTCTTACCAGTCTCTTCCTTCTCATACAGAAGAAAATTTTAGAATAAGACAATATGGATTTTAGCCCTTGACCAATTTCATTCATGTACAAAGAAATATTTACAAAATTTTGAAAAATGTACATGTGATACGATTGACAAGCTATACAATGGCATATATACCATTCATTCTAAATAGTACAGACACAGTTCATTCTACATCTCTAACTGTACATACTCCTAAAATCAGCGATAAGGTGTAGTGTATGACCAAGAGTGGAGCTCTGGGTTTCTAAAATAGGCACCTTGCCTACTACTTACTTGTATGATCATGAGCAGATGACTGGACCTCTCTTTTCTATTTGTAAAATGCAGATAATAACAGTGTCTATCTCATAGGGATGTTGTGAAGTGATTAGTATAATGTCCTGTACTACTAAGAGCTCAACATACATTAGCCATTAATATTATCTAAAAATTACATTAGAATTAGGAAGAGATAGCAAAAATAAACATCCTTATGAATCACAAGCACAAGCCTAGGAAATGGAAGAAACTTGAAATCTGTATGAAGAGGTAGTCAAATTTTTGCTCAAATCCTATTTTGGCACTATCGAGTCACTTCTCAATTTATTCTTCTTATGGAGAAATGTACTAAGAAGAACTTACATCAGAGATTTCATTGTTCTGGGGCCCTGAGTAGATGGAATTGATAAGACATAAATGAAATGAGAGCTGCCTGCTTCGTTATTAAGGAATTAACCCTTAAACATCTGAAAATCACAAAAACAACCACTGGAGATTAGCTAATTACAGAAAATCAAGCAGAACTGGGGTATTTTTGACTCAATCTAGTGAAGGCTCAGAACAAAATTAATATACAAATGCAAGAAGGCTGTAGTAAAGAGGATAGGCTTATAAAGGGGGATCAAAAAGTACTATTACATAAAAGACAGGAAAGATAGAAGCTCAGAGGAAAGAAGATGGGAGAGTGAAGTAGGGGGGAGGTAAGAAAGTTGGGCTGACTTTTGTTCTACTGAGACAAACCCAGAGCAATGTTGCCCCTTCTTGCTCACTTCACACTTCACCTTTTCCCCTTTCTCTCACCTATGCAGACAGAGACTAGTCAGTCATCTAGAAATAGATCTTAAATGTGTGAACCATTCCTATACAAGCCATTCAAGTGCCTATATTTGAATTTGAATTGCTCTATCAGAACAAATATTCCTGAAATAAAGATCCAAAGATCTGTATCTTCAGCAAGTCATCCCTGGTTTAGAAATGGCCCATTCATACAAATGTCTGACCCTCTACTTTACTGGAACACAAATGCAGTGCAGAAAACACTATGTGCTCAGAGAGAATTTACTGGTTTGGAAAAGCAGGGAGAAAGAAGCAGGTAGGAAGTGGCAGCTTTAGCGACTCTCATCCTGGGAAGGATCAGATCCCAAATAAAGTTGATCTGTCCTAGGCAACCCTCTTCTGCTCAATTTCACTACTAAACCTGCCTGTTTGTGATCGTACCTTGTTCCTTTGACTAAAATTCTATGGATTAGATCTTAATTTGGGTTATCAAGCATCCTCCTTAGCAATGCAAATGCTCCACCAAAGGTTAATGGGTTTTTAATCATGAACACATTCATTTTGAAGGAATTCAATCAGATTGCCTTCCTCCTGACTCCTGGAAAGCATTTGAATTAAATTTTTGATTCTGGAAAAAATATGAAGATAATTTAGTAGCACTGACACCTTTTTTTCCATTTATTTATTCATTCATTCAGACACAGTGAATGTTTCTAGGTGCCAGGTCCCATTCTAGACACTGTAGTTCTTAGTGGCTAAGGCTGCCCAGGGTGGTTACAGGGCAGAGGGGAGGTGTTGCTGTGCCACTGTGCAGGGCTTAGGGCAAAATAAGAAACGAGAGCGACAAAGTCTGTAATGAGAATTCCAGGAAAGTCAAAAAGTATTAAATTGAAAGAAGGAAAGGAAATGGGAGGGTGACAATTTTCATCTATTTGAAAAGTTTACCTCATCAAGGAAAGAGCAAAATGGCTTTTCCTTCCTTCCCTGAATAACCCACTGTTCCATAATATAAAACATAAGAGAAGTAATATTAAAATTTACACATCATCTGGGTCTTAAGATAAAAATCTTTCTGAGTAGAAGAGAGACTCACTTTTAATATATACTCTTTTAAGGTATACTAAAACTTTATCTGCTTCCATTTCAAACAACTCTACAGTAACACTACTCCACAACCATTATAATCATGAGTTCTTACTCTGGTATTTGTATTGGTGATGACACCAGCAATTCAAGACATTGAGCTGAATCTGAAATGCTAAACACTCTAGAGTCCTATTCATGTTGCATTACATTGGTAGTTGTGTTGTGTTCCTTTCCTCACTCACTCTCAGGTATCCCTAATGTTCTCAGGACCCTGCCTCTTCCTCTAGCTTACTGTCTATCTCATTTACCATTCTACTCAGACAGCCAAAGTTGTGCAAAATGTTTGTGAAAAAGGAGTGAATGAGAAGTCTGAGAAATTCTCCTGAAAGAAAAGTACCTGCATGAATTTGTGACATTTATTTTCAGGTTCAGATAATTTCCTACATGATTTCTCTTCTTTGTTCAGGGTAACTCAGGATGTCAGATAAATCATCTCCAGTTAAAAGAGAAATTATAATGTTACAATTTACCATAATAAAATTCAGCCCATTGCCTGTTTATAGGCATGTTATAATGGTTAGTAAATAACATGATTTTTATATTTTTTAAATGCTGGAAAAAAATAAATATTTCATGACACATGAAATTTATAAGAAATTTAAGTTTTAGATTTAAAAAATTGTTTTACTGGAACAACCATACTTGTGCATATAAGCATTATCTATGATTTCTTTTGTATTAGAATGACAGAATTGAGAATATGGAAATTTTCAAGCTGCAAGAGAGACTTTATAAATGAAAACCTTAAAATATTTACTATCTGGCCTTTTAATAAAAGATTGCCAACTATGAGTTAAAGGAAGTGAGAGACAGATCTTTAGGATATTCTAGATATAAAACATTCCAGGTACTATGTGTGGAAATATGTAGGGGTCATGAATAGAAGATGGGAAACTGTTTAGTAGACATTGAAATAATTCTCACAAGAAATGAGCTTTCCTTGAACAGGGGTGTAACAGTGAAGGTGGTGGGAAGTCTAGCTATTTTAAGGTAAAGACAACAGTATTAGGGAAATGTAGAGTCAAGAGAAAATGACTGCAAATTTTTTGGCATGGAGAATAGAATTGTTATATATTAAGATGGGAAAGAATGTAGGCAGAGCTAGTATTTAGGGGAAAGATTGATTCAGTTATAGACATGCTAATTTTGAGGTACCTAGCAGACACCCCAGCAGAAATGTCAAATAGTTACATGCATCTGGAAGTCCATGGAAAAGGTACAGCCTGGAAATAAAAGTTTGACAGTTGTTAGCATGTGAACATTATTGAAAGCCAAGAAAAATGGATAAGGGAAAGAAAATAGAGAAGGAAGATTTCAAGGTCTAAACCCCAGATGACTAGAATATTAAGAGGCACGGAGATGAGGAATTAACAAAGAAAACTAAGAAGGAGCAGAGAGGCAGCTGAAAATCAGGAAGGCATGACACTTCAAAGCTAAGAAAAAGTGCATCAAGAATAAGGAACAGAAGGCCTCCCCTGGTGGCGCAGGTGGTTGAGAGCCACGCTGTGAAGCTGTCCGCAGCCTCTGCAGTGTGGGTTTGATCCTGGCCAGCCGGTAAGGGTCCCATATGGCACAGCAGACCTCTCCTGCTGCGCCCACTGCTCCCCTCTGCAGTGCATTTCGTCAGTCTGCCTGTTCTGTCCCCCTCTCTGTCTCTGGTGAATCCTCTCACCCTCCCCCGAATCTGGCCTGTACCCTGGTTCTTGTATAAAATAAATAAATAAATCTTTAAAAAATAAATAAATAAATAAGGAACGATCACCCATGTCAAGTGCCCTGATAAATCCAGAGAGATTTGCTGGATTTTGTATTTAGTAATGTAGGCATTTTTGATGGCCTTATTCTGAGAAGTTTTGATGGAATGATGGAGGGAAACTAATCAGTTTAAATATATTAAATGAGAAGAAGAGAAAATAATTTGGAAGAAAAACACTATATACAACTCATTCAAGGATCTTGGCAAAACGGGAAAACTTCAATTATGAATAGGGTTTGAATGGTTAGAAGACTTGAATATTCTAGTTGGTTTAAGTAGCCAGGCCACATTTTTTTAGTTGTACCCCTTATTAATGGTACAGATTAGATTTAAAATAACTTTTTGTAATCATCATTTTCTCTTGACTCTACATTTGCCCAAAATAGCCTCTTCATCAAACACTGTGAGAATAGATTCCCAAATAAACAATAGTGACAACAACCAGATAAACAGATGGATAAAGAGATACATTTATACATATATGTAGTAGAAATAAAAATATATAGTTGTGTGTATGAATACATATATACAAGTGTGTATGCACATTCATGTACGCAACATACACGTAATACAACAATCCATTGTTTTGATTGTCATTTCTATCTCAAATAAGCTCTGAAAGAATATGTATTGAGAGATCTGATTGACTGATAGGGATATACATGTAAAACATAAATACATATATACACATATGTGTACATGGGTAGTGTATGGATGTGGAGAGAGAGATCCTATCAGGATCCACTTCAGAAACAAAAGCAATGTTCAAAAAAATTTTAAATGTAATCTTTCTTAAAACGCAAGGCTGTTGGTCAAACAGTAGGTACCGTATTTCCTACCAGGTACACAGCAATATTCTATGCTCTGGAAATTCAGGGATGAACAAGAGAAGTACAGCCTTATTCTGTCCCCTGAGACAATCTGCAGATATTTCAAAGAACTAATGTATCTTCTCACTGCATCAATTCAGAACCCTGCTTCTGCACTCTGGAATATTTTATCCACCTAAAGAGATTCTGACCATGTCTAGAAACATTTTTATTGTCATAACTGGAATATGTTACTGGCATCTAGAGGTTGAGGATGTTGCTAAACATCTTATAATGCCAAGAATAGCTCCTACAACAAAGACTTATCTGTATCAAAATGTCTCTAGCACTGAGATTGGGAAGCTATGAGCTATAAGATATGAGGAGAACCATACTCGCAGAGCAGTAATTCTTTCTTCAGTAATTCAAACAGTGTATATTTTAAAGAGCATACTTAGAAGACTAGACTAGATATTGTGAATATCTTGAATCCTAATGAAGTGCCTATAATTAACTTGTTGACTATATTATTAAATAATGGCTAAAGGGGTAGGGATATAAAAGATGAAGAAAACCAAAGGTGTGCTTCATGTTTTATAATTTTACCATCACCTGAGTAATCCTGTGCCTTTGAAGTGACTCTATTCTCTACAAAGCAAGGATACCTCCACAAGTCAGCAATATCAATTATCTATCAGAATTTTGGATTTAGATAGTTGAACTCCCATAGAAACTTGGATGGAAGCTGAAACAAATATAAAGCTTGCATGCAATATTATCAGTCTGGGAAACTGAAGAAAAGTTGTTCATTGAACTTCAAGAAAGTGATATACCTTCTCAGCAACTAAATCAAGCCCTCAGAGCTCTCAGTGGCTAAGCAAATCTGTGTGACCATAAAGGGGAGAGGGGCACAATCTTCAGGATTCTAAAATAAAACAAGTCACTTTCTATTTTTCTTCCTTGTCCAATTAGTAGCAGAAACAAAACTTCAAACAGCTAATGCAGAAAAGGAAAATTGGATTATAAACACAAGCAGCTGGCGAGATGAAATGTGGTCTCAGTTGCAGAATCCAATGAAAACCAAATAAAAAGACTCCAACAACAGAAGGGGAGAGAGCTGTGCCATCAGTTCCCTGTCCCATCCCTCCCAGGCCTGGGCAAAAACTTAGCACCTGCCTTTGGCCACAGCTAGCAAAGAACAAAAGGAAATTTGTTAATATAAATGGTAATTCTAGAACTTCAGGAATAATCCCTCTATGGTTCTAGGACCTCAAATGTTATTATCAGGGTGGGTTTTTCTTTTCTTCCTAGCTTGCTCTTATCAGCCTGTTTCTACTGGACTTCATTCTTCCAACTTCATCCAGAATTTTCCATGTAGTAAGGAAGAATTAAATGAATTTTATATCATACATAATGAAGGTTATAAACCTCAACTAACAGATATTTTTCTCCCTTCAACAATTATTATAATTTCTCTTACAGATTCTAAATATTTCACTGGATAAACACTGTGACATCTTTTAAATTATCCCAGTCCCTTTCAAACAGCCTGAGGCAGTCTTCCTTAGTTGACTACAGATACCCTCCCTTGCCCCCACCCCCACCCCATGAGAATTTGCCTGGTTTTCTGCCCTAAGTATTAAGAGGTCCCCTTTACCCTACAGATCATGAAACAAACCTTGGAAGTGTCTTGTTTAAATCTAAGGCATGAAAAATGCCTGTAATTGAGATCTGCTAAGAAACTAGGTATGCTGGTCCCCACTTTTTGGATGCTGAATGTCTGCCCCTCTCTTTCTTTCTTCATTACATTCAGTCCTAAAGAAAGCCAGCATCTTGTCTTCTGAACCTATAATCTTGTTTCTACAGCAATGGCCATAAGAGGATCTAAGTTTACATTTTGTCCAGATTTGCAACTCCCCAAAAAGAGATTTATCTAGAACCAAGCCTGAACCAGGGAATTGGAGTAGTCTGGTTCACACCCCAACATCGGTAGGGCCTCAGGACACTAACTGACAGTCATTCACAAGCACAGGCACTCCAGATATGCTCGCTACACTCTCAGTTTTTTCACAGAGGTGCATAAAAAATAGACAGCATGGCTCTTACTGACAATAAAAATAAAGAGTACTTTGATTTATATTACTTCAAATGATGGGAAAACTTAAATACTATGGGACACCATTCTCTAGCAGACAACAGTACATCAAGGGATCCTGGAAAATCATCTAGTTCAACTCTTCATAAACCATAAAGGTGACTTGGTACAATGCAGAGGAGTGGCCCTGGATTCCAACCTATTGTTTCTCAGATGAAGGTAACAATTAAATGGTCATTTCCATGAAGGCAAAGGCACATTAAATATGTATCACATGGGGGGTCACCCTAGTGGCCTAGGGGTTAAATCTCAGCACTATAACCAAGACAACCTGAGTTCAATCCCAGCCAGGGAGCTAACCCACATGGCACAGCAGACCTCTCCTGTCTCACCCACTGTTCCCCTCAGGAGTGTGTTTCAGTAGATCTGCTTGTTCTGCTCCCCACACTGTCTTGGTGAATCCTCTCAACCCCTCCCACACCTCAGGCCTACAGCCCAGTTCTTCTATGAATAAATAAGTTTTTTAAAAAACAATATTAAAAATGTATCACATGAAATGATTTGATATTCTTTACTATACATTTTAATAATAATATCAATTTAATGATAAATATCAATTAAAATTTCAAGGTTCTAACTGGCAGAATACCAATACAATATGAGATAAATTATACTGAAATTTTTAAAACTCAAAAAATGATACTGGGAATGTCTTCACTTTTCAAAGCAACTCAAATACAACACTACATCTCTGCAATAGATTTTGAAGGATCCTTGAGAAAATTCGGTTACAAATAAGAGTCACTAATCTATACTAAGAACACCTGAAACATTGTTGTTGAACAACTACATTGCTTATAGTTATCACAAGTCTAAAAATAGTAAACATGATATAAGAGAAAGAAAACTGCCACAAAACCCTAAATTAGCCAGCACAGCTTACTTAGCTAACTCAGGCCAGAGAAACAGACCCCATTATTAGTCATTATATTTGCTCCTGCTCAATTTATTTAATTGATTAATAGGTCACTCCTGTTTTCCCATTTATTTCAAAACCCAGAAATCAAAATGGAATAGAAGTCATCTTGTAGTCAGTAGCTCCCTTCCATTCATCTGTGCTAGGTTCATAGTGGTAAGTGGTAGGTTTCAGTGCCATACCAGTTACTAAACATTTTGAAGTTCTCACTTCAATGGGATTATGAGTTAAATACTAAGACAGTAAATATCAAAAGAACAGAATCAAAAGAATATCCTGGTCTGCACCCAAATTGGGAATTTTTCTCCCATTCTCCTCTCCCAGTGGGTCTCCTCATTGTTCCTTCTTTTACTCTGTAAAATCAAATTCTCTTCACCTCTATGTTCCCCAAATACTGCCCAGACAAAAATTTGAAGCTTAATAAAAATAAGGTATAAACAACTGGTGACAATGTCTCACATCTTCCTGCTTTTTAGCAGGAGTCAAAGCTCACCCAAAACAATAGTTACCAGAAGCTATTTATTACTAAATGCTTACTGAAATGAAGACATTGACTGAAAAACAACCAATCAACATTACATAAGAAAATTAGTTGAGGAAGTAACAGGTCTTTCAAAATTATACATATAAAAACCACCTACTTAGTCTCACTCAAAAGACAATTTCAACCAAGATGGTATGATTTTGTGATAGAATCAGAAACTACCCATACCATTTTTAATTATCATACTTAACTTGTTAGTTAAACTACAGAGGGAAAAGTCCAAATAATGTCTGGATATTTCATCTTTGGAGTTATTTCAGATATTCTTCAAGAGCCTTGATAATCTTACCTCTGAAATGAAAGGATTCTACTACAAGGTCTCTGAGGAGCTATCTAGTCTAATGCATAAGGACTACATGTCTGGAAATGACACCAGAAAGTCAAAAACCAGCCTCAACAGAATAATCGGAGCCTTAACAGTATGTTCTGGATGTCATAATGGAATCTGTTTGAATATAATCTATCAGATTTTAATTTTAAACTCAGATTCTCTATTAACATCAAATGTCATCTGAAAGCTAATTTGTGAGTCTTGATAAAGTTTGGGCAGTAAAATCTTCAAAAAATATTATTTCAATGGAATCATTTTATATGTTAACTTTGAAAATGTCAACAGCAGGGGCCAAGTGGAGGCGCTCAGGAGGTCTATGCATTTGCCATTTCAAAGGCTTAGCTGTCAGTGTGGGGGTGGGGGGGGGGCAGCCTGCTGTGCTCCATGTTCTGTATAAACATTTCCAGAAATATTTTGCAGATAATAGGGTTCCCACTGGGGCCGTGTGTTCAAAGGCACCACGTTGAGCCACCTACCATGAAAGACGAGGATGCCAAAGCTGAGAGTGCTCTGGTTTTCAGATTGGGTACCTGCTACCTCTATAGGACTTCTAAACACACAAAGCCAGGGGAAACAGCAGAAGCCCATCTTAAAGGGAAAGTGCCTAATGCTTGCCAGAGGAAAATAACATAATGGTCAATGTCTGAGTAATATTCAATAGCCTTCCATCATGCAGCAGGTTTGTGAAATAGTCTGACAACTTGAGAATTGAGGGCCAGAATTCACTGCTTGCCAGACTAACACCCATCAATTTGAAAAGCTCTGAAATCCTTCTCGACTTTATGCAAGAAAACTGGTTAGCGTTAAAGTGACAGTGATCTTTTTTTTCTCTGTATTTTACATTTGGAGACTTCAGTTTTTAGTTCCTTATTTGACTGGAGATTTAAAATTGAACATGTAAAATTGGCAACATCATTTTCATTAGTTTTATAAGAAGAAATATAGGGGTTTATTCACTCTAAAAAAATGAAAGAGATACACACAAATACTATTGTACTTTGTATATAATAATGAAAATCTTATGCATTGATTCATATATGCTCCACAAACTTTTTTGATTTATCTACAGTATTTTGGTCAAGCAATGTCCCAATACTGAGGATTTTTAAATGCCTGAGATCAAATTTCTGTCATAAAGAAGCTTGCAAACTGGTACAAGTAAGAAGTAGTAAAATGCCTAAAAATAAGTAAACAAACAATAAATGCCACTGAAGTAAATAAATGTGCTGGTGGCGCCAGAGGGAGTCATCTTCCAAGTGCAGGAAGACAGTGGAGGTGGGCAATTGACTTTATTACACCAATTAAAACCCACACCCAAAAGATTAGTGAAGATAGATATTCCTGTTCATTCTTATATAACAAAAGCAAAGGTTTTCAACTGTGAAATCTCTTCAAACATTTTTTTCAGTCTCATTTTTTTGGAGGTGAAGTTCTTTATTTTGCTCCCCTATCCCAAGAAACCTGGATACCACTTTTTAGTCATCTTTGAAAGAAAGCCTTTCAAAATGCCAGTGATAAATCTAAGAAACCACCTGGGTACGGCGGAAACGTTTGTTTTTGTTTTGTTGGTTTTGAGGTTTGTTTTTTTTTTTTTAGGAAACCGGTCTCATCCACTTGCCTTTTACTGACCTCTAGTGGTCATATTTTGCTATGGCAAGGAAAGCAGACCGAATTGAAATCCTCTCGTATTCAATGAATTCATTTCTCATCTTCTTCTACCTGGATAGTTAAAGCATTTCCTGCTCATTTTATGTAAATGTCAACACAAACTTAGATTCAATGCAAACTCACAATGTACAAAATACCCCTCCACACATAAAAGTACAAGTATAGTACTTCTCTCCCCTGGTGCTGACTCTAGAATTTTCTTAAGACAAGACAGCGGCATTAATGGCAATTATTAGAGCAGAGTCCCATGAGATTCCACTCTGAAATTGCACTTAAAAAAAAAATCTCTTTTTATATGTCTTCCTTCCCAAACAACTAATTTCCCTGCCCGTTCTTATCTCGCCTGAAAGAAAATTACATTCAGCCTAAGTTTCAGTTCAAGAGTTTATGGCTAAACAAAAAAAAAAAAAACCACTTCCTGTGATTTGTGGGGTGGTTGGAAGGGGAAAACTCCCTCATCTATACCCACAAATGCCAACCCCTTTGTTCCTCAGTACCATTTCTCTTGAACTGCTTTCCATAAGGAAGAAATAAACTTGATCTATAAAGGCGTTAATAGATTTGATTACATTTGTATGGCAAATGGCTGGGTCATTATGTCAGTGAGGGTATTCTAAATGTTAATGCAATTGGGTACTTGCTACTCAATAGATTGGAAGTCAAGACAAGACTATGATAAAGACCTCAGTGTCACAAATTTGCACTGTAATAGTTGAGCCTAAAAATCAATAGGATCCTTAAAATAATGCTAATTAATACAATAATTTAAATTAACTGGAGGAAATGAATAAGGAGCATTGCAGGAATAAGGAACACTGCAAGAATCATGGGACTCAGAGTGACCAAAGGGTAGAAAAACAAATCTACAGTAATAAGATTGGACCCACATCCTGCAGGACCCATAGGTGCAGGTAACCTCAAGTCCCAAATAAATGTTCCCAAATAGTATGATTTTTTTTAGCTTTGTTTAAAAATCTACCTGTAGAAATTTTATCTCCAAAAAGAATAACTGCATGTTAACTAAGAGTTATCACAAATCAAACTGGAGAAATCTCCTTTTTAAAGGAGATTGTAGGATCCAGAAATACTCACCCTTTAAAAGATTATTGAGTGATTATATCTCAAGTCTGCCATGTGGAAGAAGGTAATTATTTTGAAACAATATCAAATTCTACAAATCAATCCTTCTCTATATAAATATATAGACATAGATGCTACATAGAAGATACAGATCTGGAAGTTCCCCTACTGCTTTCTCCAGGTTTGCCTGGTATTTTAAACATAGTCTTAGCCTGTCTAAAGGGTATTCCAGAAATAGTGCCAGCATCAAACGTGCTTTCCCCTCAGACAGTGCAATTACAACTCAGTAAGTCCTTGACACAGCAAAGAAGAGCTGTGCTATGGGTACAACAGGAATTAAATAAAAACTTAGGAGAATTTTGCTCCAGGGTTTGTCATTCAACAACAACAAAAAAAAAAAGCGGACAGTAAACTCTACTTTGTCCGCCTCAGGTTAAGCAGAGTTCTGCTTCCACCTTCATAGAAATAACAATAGGGCATACAAAATATAGATAAATGCTCCCAAATAGCTTTTATAAGTATAAATTTTTAGCTTTGTTTAAAAATCTACCTTAGTTGCAGAAATTTTATCTCCAAAAAGAATAACTGCCTTTTAACTAAGGGTTATCACAAATCAAACTGGAGAAACCCTTTTTAAAGGAGATTGTAGGTCCCAGAAATACTCACCCTTTGAAAGATTATTGAGTGATTATATCTCATTATATAGAAGAGCAGTTTGGTGAATGACTTAGAAGGCAAGAGAACTCTAATGATTTAAATATATATTTATTCAAAGTGCTGAAAAAGAAGTCAAGAGATTCACAAGCCACCTAGTTCTCTTTTGGCTTTGGTGCCAAAAAATGTAACATATTCTCTTCTACCCCAATAGTCTCTCCTTTAATGTTTTTATTGCATTTGTACTCAAAGCTGATTATTCACTAGGGCCACTGTTGTATTCCCCAATAGCTAAAGTAACATATGTTCAAAGTCCCAACAAAACAGGAGTACCACAGGCAGGGAGAGGGAGAGAAAAGCAGAGAGGAAGAAAGAGAGGAGGGAAGCTGAGATTTTTATGGAATTAATATTTGATATTTCAGGGAAAAAAAAAACCAATAATGTTATCATGGGTAAAAAAGCAAAACTTAGTTGAACACCCTTCCACTTATTTTTCCTATTATATTAGCAGCAACATGGCATAATAGCTAGGAGCATGGACTCCAGAATCAGTCTACCTGGGTGGCATCCCAACTTTCCCTTAAATTATAAAATAAGCATTACAACAGCACCTACATCATAGGTTTGCTATAAGAAGTAAATGAATTAATGTACGGTGAGAGCACTTAGCAGAGTATTCGACACATGACAAATGGCATACAAGTTTCCTATTACTGTTTCCTACAGTTTAAATACTGTTTTTCCTTTATAATATATACATGTGGGGAAGGGACCAGAACACCAAATCCTTGCATTACTTGGAGCTTCTGAACTCATTCTCCTGCCTAGCCCAGGATAAGGACACATTTTTGACTCTATACAAAATGAGGTCTTCTTAAAATCCATTGAAATTGAGGAAGAAATTATTAAAATCACAAAGATTTTCAGATCAAAGATACTTATCTTGTAACAAAGGAAAAGCGATCACTTCACAGGACAATAACTGATATTTATAGTACGAAAACAGAACAGATTCACATTGGACCTTATTTCCGGCGTTCGGCTGCAATCTCTAAATATTAAAATGCCTCTGATTTGCCAAGGTTCTCAAATTGAACAAATCAATAAGACAAAGAAACAGCAAAAATAGTATCAAAATTTCACCTTAATAATAAAGGCATCTTAGAACTGTTACAGGACAGGAAGAGGGGCACCCCAGATCCCGCAAACCTGCCTGCTCTAAATAGGTTCTGCCATCCGCCGCATCAACACAAAACATATGAGACTTTAATGGAAAGGAACTTTCATACAATTAGGAAACAATACAGGAAAGGCAAAGAATATAGTTTCTAAATCAAGCACCCAAAGTTACCCATCCCCTCGTGGGTAAAAGTCCACCCAAGAGGGACTGGCCCAGAGCAAGGCCCCAAAGCCTGCCACAAGTCTAAAGCATCTTCCAGTGGGGACCCACAGAAAAGCATCAGAAACAACCAGACAAGTCTGGAAGAAAAAGAGCAAAATGAAAATCAAGACAAAACCCGCCATTGTTGCCTCCCCACAGGTCTCTCATGCACATCTGTTTCAACCAGTCCACGACCAAAAGGCAAGCGCAGTTTCTTCACGTATCTCTCAGCTCCACGTGCCTCCTCCAGGTCTCCTTATGGCTCTTCATCCTGCTTCCTTCCTTCCTTAGTCTCCTCTGCAGCTTCTTCTTCTTGCAGCTCTACCCTCCTTTTGGGTGGGGCAGGAAACCTGGAACCTCCCCCTTTCCTGGAGACCACCCTGTTGTAGAACCTGTGGCTTAGACCAAAAATAAAAACTCTCCAACCTAATAACTGACAATATTGGACCCAGCATGTCTCCCCACCAGTGTTTACTGGTGGGGAGCATGAGTTGCTTGTCCGTGAAGGAGGAGAAAAAGCTCCCTGATCTACTGGTCTCTCCCAGGAGAAAGAAGGACAAGGCCTTGACCACACATTCTCAGTTACTCTTTCCAAATATACCACCTTTCTAGGGGCAGAATTAAAGGGCCAGCATTGTGTTTGTAGAAACTTCCATCATCCTGGGAATCAAGAGTTAGGTAAGAGCATTGCCTTCCTGACATTTCCCAGCTTGCTCCTACCTACTGGATTTAACTAGGGAAGTAAAGAAGTTTGCTATCAGGTAATCCTGATCTTATCTTCCCAAGGTTGCTCCCCAGATAACAACCATAGTTTCAACCAGGAAGACCTGCTATACAATTAGATTCACCCCTTACCCTGGAAGGGTCAAAACCAAATATCAATTAAACCAATCCCAAGGTTATTCTGAATACACAGCTGAAAATTCTATTCCACACTTTTTAAAGAAACACTGTCTAGTATAACACTTCCTCAGCTCATCAACCAGAGTAAATAATATTGGAATACAATGCACTTCAATAGTAAGTTCCAATAAAATAGAAACAAAATAGAAATTCCCAAAACCATAATATAATGTCCTTTCTATTGTCAACAATTCAGTGAGAATTTAAAACTAAAAATTAAGTCCTCTTTCAAATTAAAGGCAAAGGAATAAAAGTCAAATTTTAGTGCCCTTGTGAAATTGCTATTCAAAGTTTGAAATTCAGTCAGAAGGAGAAAGAAAAAGTCCACATGTTTTCACTCATGTGGAATATGGAGAAATGAAATATAGGAACAGACAAAACTAAACCAAAACAAACCCTAGAAATAGGACTGCACAATTGAGGCTACTAGAGGGAGAAGAAGTGGTGAACAAAAGAGGGGTGGGGCCTAATGGACTAAGGTGGAAGACCAGGGTGCTTTGGTGGTGGGTATGGAGTGGTAACATACATCTGAAGAGATATAAATCTATTTCCCTATATTCAATGTTGTAAACCAGTATTAACTCAATAAAATAAATGGTCCAAAAACTATCCTCTCTGACATAATAGTCTGTTCTTTGGGTGTCTTCATTTTCCCTAGATTTAGAGGTTTTGTCTTGCTTAGTATCACAGACCACTAACTATATTTTCTCTCCCAGAGTCAGCATCATTACATGAGGCAAGAATGAGTTACAGCAATGCCAACTGCTCTAATAAGTAGACACCAAAATTCAAATGCTTTAACATGATAAAAGTTTACTTCATAGTCTGCAGTGGATTTCCTGATTAGCTGGAGAGGGGCATGTTCTACTCTACACAGAGGCTCAAACTGATGAAAACTCGTCATCCTCAACACATGCTTCGCAGGTCACCCTGGGCATCAGATTTTATGGGAAAATTTGGAAAAAGTGTGAAGATACATCCCACATCTTAATCCCTACAACCTCTAAGTCTGTTGGGAGAGATCGAGGCATCTGGACAAGAGGGGCTGGGAAATGTCCTCCATCTGCACAATTACTTCCCGGCAACAAGCTACCAGGAGAAGCAGAACAGGCCTCTTTGGTAGACAATCAGTTGTCTCTGTCACAGACTCAGAAATTAGTTTAACTCAATAACAAGCCTCTGAGTTGCCTCACTTTTCAAAGAGTTCAAAGTTAATTGCACATATACCTTATCATCTAGCAGTAGAAAACTCAGACTATAAGGCAATGTCCAATCCTAAAGTAGTTATCCTACACAAATTTTGATTCATGGAGCCAAATATTTAGTGTTGTCAAAATACACAGCAGGAAAAAAAAATATTATCTGATAGAAGATAAAAATCCCCCTGGTTTTATTTTTTTTTAAAGACATTTATTTTTTTATACAAGAACTGGGGTACAGGCCAGATGAGCAGGTGGGTGAGAGAATTCACCAGAGATAGAGCGGGGAACAGAACAGGCAGACTGACGAAATACACTGCTGAGGGGAGCAGCGGTCATGACAGGAGAGGTCTGCAGCACCATGTGGGACCCTCACCAGCTGGCCGGGATCAAACCGGTGCTGCAGAGGGTGCGGACAGCTTCACAGCATGGCCGCTCAACCACCTGCACCACCAGGGGAGGCCCATCCCTCTGGTTTTAAGCTCACGAAGTTACCTGTCAGACTAGACAATTATCCAGAAGCTATAACTGGTGACTTAAAATTCAACTCAGGAGCATTTAGCAAGAGGTTAATTTTGAATTCTACATTTATAATTCCTGTGGGAACGGGGAGATGGAACAAGGAGGGCATGGGGGGAGGATATCCACCTTTGCATTAACTTTTAATCTCTATTTCCCACTTGAGGCTTGTGTTTCTGGCACTTAATACTGACTCAACCTAAAGACAGAGCATCTAAGCTTTTATAAACAAACTTCAACTTCTTCCCTCCTATGCCTGAGGGGCTATTTCCACTGTTTCAAGCTCTAGAGTGATTTTGGAGAAAAAGGTCTGGTCCCTGGGGCACAATTACCTCTTGTGTATAATTAACCAGCACAGAACCAATGGGAGACCCTGAGGTGTGGAGTTACTCTTGACCTTTGGTCATACAGAGGGAAATTCAAAGTGAACCTCTCATTGTTCCCTTGTTGTGTTGAACACAAATGGAATTTGGGGTAGCAGATGAGAGGTCTACCTTCCAAGACCTGGCATCAATAATTTAAGGCTAGAAATTCACTCATGCTTTATGATAAAGGTGAGCAGAACAAACATTGTTCTACCCAACAATGCCTCAAAAAGCTCTAAGAGACTTTTTTTTTCCTGTTTCTCAGCTCCTCTGCTTGAGCTTAAATCTATCCTTTCAAGAGTTTAGTACAATTTCTTCCCTGCAGACTCATTCAAAACAAATCTATTCTTTCTTTCCTCTTCAAATGAAGATAGCTATCTTTAGAAAACACCCTTAGTCCTTTGACCATTCTAACATGACATATTGTTGAGTCCTTCAGCCAGCGTTGATTTACTTTCTTTGGAACAAGTTCTAGTATGTTTCTTTTACTGAATGTATGATCCTGAGATCTGAATGCAAGATTCCAGTTAAGAAATAAAGGGAAACACTTGTCTCATTTTGTATCATAGATTTCTAAAAATCCTGATTTTGCTTAAACTCACAACTTTAATCCATTTATATATGACGTGTTGAGTAACAGTTCAAGAATCTTCTAAAAATTCTAATGTCGATATCCTTAAGGCTAATGCTCCTAGTGATTACAGAGGTTTATTTGATCCAAGTTATGAAAGCCCAACTGTGAAACCCACTTACTAGTTTGTAAACCCAGATTACATATGTAACTTTTTGAATCTCAGTTTTTTCATAAAGTGGAATTACAGTTAATTCCTTCCAGGATTGTATTAGTCTGCCAGGACTGCCATAACAAAATACCACAGACTAGATGACTTACACAACAGAAACTTATTTTCTCATAGTTCCGGAGATTAGAAGTTCAAGGTATCAGCAGATCTCTCTCCTTGGCTTTTCCCTGTGTCTTCATGTGGTCATTACTCTGTGAGTCTGTGCCCCCTTCTCTCAAGAATACCAGTCATGCAGAATTATCGCCTTCCTTAGTAGCTTATTTAACCTTAATTACAAATTTAAAGACCTTATCTCCAAACACAAACTAAGATGTTAGGAGTAAAAACATCATTTTATGAATGGGGTAACCTATAACAAAGGTGATTATGGGATGAAATGCAATAATACTGAAGTCACTAAGTCACAAGGCACTACTCCTCAGTAAATTCTCATCACATGCCTGCATCAGATGACTCACCTGCTTTGCCAACCTCAATAAACTCTTTCCTAAATTTGTTTATTTTTGTTATTGTTAGGGATTAAATTCTAATTATTCTCATATCTCCCAAAGAACCTCGATACTCAATAAATAGTTGATCAAGAAGAGGGTCAATGGAATTGAAATAAACTTATCTGAATCAAGTGAGTTTTCTCCTTGCTAAAGGAAACTAAAAATCACTGTAAAGACCCCCATTACTATCCATTTTCAAATTTTTGCTTCCATTATTTTCCATTCTCCCCTCTTCTACAGCTGGGGCTGCTGTTCCTCCTTATTATGTCCTACAACAGAGCAAATTTACCAAATTATCTCCCAATTTTCTGACCTCGTTATAGCCCATGCTTTCCTTCTTCTCCCATTCACTTGCCAAGATGTTGAGTTGCTCTGTTTGGTTGATCAGTAGCTAATTTCCTTTTTATCAGAAATAAAGAAATCCTTAATTGCCTCCTGCAATACCACTGGCATAATCCTGACACTAACACATCACAATGAACAGGAGGCCCATTAATAAACATGCAGTGCTGTGAAGAATTTTCACTGATCCCTCTCCAGGTCATTAAATCTATACATGTTTGATGGGCAATAAAAGAGAAATGTGGAATGATAATGGCAGCTGTAGGAGGCCATTGCTCTCTTACTCTGCCTTAACCACAAGAAAAGACAGGAAATGATCCATGTATATTTTTAAATATGTATATATTCTACTCATTATTACTAATTTCAAACATCCATGCATATTTCACAGGCAACTGGTTCATAAATAAAACTCAGACAGATTTTAGCATTAAATTCTTTCAATTTCAAGTAAGGACATGGTATCTAGTTTGATTAAACAAAGATTGGTGTGCTCTAACTACACTAGTTGGTGTATGGGGGTGACTTGGAGGGCAGGTGCTAATCAAAACATTTCTGTTTGTCACCTATTATGATATAAACAAAGGATGTTGCCCTATGCTGATAAGATATTAAGCAGTCAGATTCTAATTCCAAAAACAAATCATCAAGCTAATAAAGATAAAAGTTATATAAGTTTTATTCTTTAAAGCTAAAATTAAAGTAATAATTCACATCATAGAAGATGGATCAAAATTACTTCACACATTTTATTTCTATTTCTTATCTCACAGATAAAGTCAAACGAGACTATCCATCAGTTGAACAAAATAGCATGCTTAAAACTGAATGCTTAAAATATCTAATGTTAAAAATCAGCTAATTGTATCATAAGCCTACGGAAGTGTCCAGTATTGAACAAGTGCAGACAAAAATACTGCAGTACACCTTTGGCAATTGAACATCAATGTTTGTGATTTCATATACTCATCAGTAACCTCAAAATACAATATAATGATTATAATTTTTAATTTTATAGGCTGACTTTGAATCGCATACCCTTGCATGAACCTGATGGGATAAAGTATATCACATAACTAGCAAGTTTACCTGGCCACTCAACATCTGTTCATTTCTTGAGCCCTGATGTTTCTTAAAGAAAGAAGACCATGGGGACATAGGGAAGGAGTGTGGCTCATATAAAATCTGACCCTGAGGAGAAAACCAAGCGATAAAGGGAATAAGAAAATGTTGAGGGGCCTCCCTAGTGGTGCAAGGGTTAAGACGCAACCTATGAAGCAATCCGCAGCAACTGCAGCACAAGTTCAATTCCCCACTCTGTCTCTGGTGGGTCCTCTCACCCCCCACACCTCTGGCCTGTACCCCAGCTCTTGTATGCATAAATAAATGAATCTTTTTTTAAAAAAAAGTAAAGAAAGTGTTGAGAAAGTTGTAATGTTTGCCAGTTACCCGCAATTGTGATATACCATGCTTAATCTGAGTAAAGTCTGAAATTCAGTAGAAGATTATGACATGTACTCAATCTAGCCTCTATTAAAATCACAAAAGATGAAGATTAAAACTATTTTGTTACAATTTTGAGCTGGAACAAAGGTAGTTTATCAAATTTAGAGAGTTCAGTGAAAGGTCCCACAGAGTGTCTTGAGCCAGAACACCTGGATTTGTTCCCAGCTTCATCATTTTTCATTGGGATTGTTACAGGACAGGGAGAGGGGCAGCCCAAACCCCGCAAACCTGCCTATTCTAAATGGGTTCTGCCATCCGCCGCATCAACACAAAACACATGAGACTAATGGGAAGGATCTTTAATAAAACTAGGAAACAATACAGGTAAGGCAAAGAGTCTAGTTTCTAAATGAAGCACCCAAAGTTACCCATCCCCTCGTGGGTAAAAGTCCATCCAAATGGGATCAGCCCAGAACAAGGCCCCAAAGCCTGCTACAAGTCTAAAGCATCTTCCAGTGGGGACCCACAGCAAAGGGTCACAAACAACCGGACAAGCCCGGAAGGAAAAGAGCAAAATCAACATCAAGATAAAAGCTGCCATTGTCACCTCCCCACAGGTCTCACCCACATCTGTGTCACCCAGTCCATGACCACAAGACAAGCGCAGTTTCTTCACGTGTCTCTAGGCTCCATGCGCCTCCTCCAGGTCTCCTGGCTCCATCCTGCTTCCTTCCTCAGTCTCTTCTGCAGCTTCTTCTCTCCCTGTTACAGGATGGCCACTGTAATACCTTCAACATACCCTTTTAGATAACACGCATCACTTAAAAGCATCTGACCCGTTCTCTCAAATCCAGATTCCAATTTCCAGGATACTGTGGCAGGCGTTGTTGGTGCCCATATCCCCTCAGCCCTTCCAGCAACTTTGGTGGTTAGTTCATATACATCAACCAATGATAAAGACCCCCTCCCTCATGCTCCTTTGTCTCTGCCTGAGGTGCCCTCAGGCCACCACCACATTCTCAGCCAGAAATGTTAACAGCCTGGAGAGATAATATGACCAAAAGCAATTCACAACAATTTAAGACAGAATATCAAAGATAAATGTACTATTTTCCTCTCAGTGGTACATTATAAATCAGCAAGTATTGACAAGGATATGAAGAAAAGGAAACACTTGTGCCTTGTTGATGGGAGTGCAAATTGGTGTAGCTGTTATAGAGCAACCCCGATATTAAAACGGGTTCGTGGCTGTGGGTATGAATACTCTACTACACACACACACAAAAGGTTAATAAAAGGTTTATTTACAAGAGAAAAGGAAATAAGGAAAATGTACAACTCAGGGGAAAAAATAGGGAAATAAAGTCTTTAATGCGTCCTACCCGATCCGATGACCTGGAAACCCAAAGTCACTCTCAGAGCTGGCCGGACGCTGCGAGCTGGCGGAGAGCCAAAATGGGGGACCCCGAAAGCCCACGTGTCTGCCTTTTATATCCACCTGGCTGCTTAACCCCACCCTCAGGTCCCAGCCACCTTCCTTTGGTGATGATGGGATTTGGAGTTCCCAGTGTCTTTGACTTTGACCTAGGGTGGGGGTGGAGTCCACAAAGCCTATATGGAATTAGCTTTTGGACATCCTTTTCCCCCTAACTTAGCCACTATGGAAAAGAGTATGGAGATCCCACAGAAAAATTAAAAATAGAACTACCACATTATCCAACAACTCCACTTTTTTATTCTAAAGGAAACAAAAGCACTAACTTGAAAAGACATGTGCACCCCCATGTTAACTGCAGCATTTATTACAACAGCCAAGATACTGAAGCAACCATGATGCCCATTAGTGGATGAATGGATAAAACAAATGTCACGTGTAAACACACAAACACACATGTTACTCAACTCAAAAAGAGAGACTCTTGTCATTTGCAATAACAAGGATGGACCTTGACAGCATTAGGCTAAGTGAAATGAATCAGAGAGAGACATACAAATACTACATGATCCCACTTAAATGTGGGATTAAAAATAAAAAACAAGTTTCACTGACTTTATGAAAGTTTCAGGTTCAATGTGGTTGGTCCCAAAGGTAAACAGAAAGAACCATCTCTCAGGAAGTCAGAATGCACATTCATTAATTTGCATTATAAAGTAAAATTGCTATTGGGCCTCCCCAGTGGCTCAGCGGTTGAGCGCTGGGTTGTGAAGCTGCCCACAGCCTCTGCAGCACCGGTTTAATCCCCCGCTGCTCCCCGGCCACTGGAGGAGGGTCCCACATGGCGTGCAGACCTCTCCTGCCGCCTGCTGCTCCCCTCAGCACTGTACATCGGTCCTTCTGCCTGCTCTGCTCCCTGCTCTGGCTCTGCTGAATTCTCTCACCCTCCCGCGCTTCTGACTGTACAATTTATTGTATAAATAAATAAATCTTTTTTAAAAAATTTAAAAAATAAAATAAATAAATGAAGTAAAATTGCTATTCCTACCAGAATACCTTTTCATTCTCTTTAATGGAAGGACTCCTGGAAAAGCAAATTATGAATAAGATATGGATTAGTAGCATCAAACTGGAGGGCCTGTTGTTATTTCCTTTCAGGTTATTATGTGTGACCCAAGCCTCCTTTTCCCAGGGGCAATGCTTAAATAAGAATTACCAACATATGCTAGTGAATATCTCCCTTCTCTCTGCTTACACGGTTGACCTACCTCTTCTTATGAGGGACATCTTCTTTGTTACGTGTGCTCATTCCATCAAACTGTGGTCAATCTGAGGAAGACTAGGAGTCATTTTAACTCAAGTTGATTTTTGCTATCTGCTGTAATTTATTACATATTTGTCAATCCTATATTTTAACATAAGATAGGAAATATTTTCCAAGTTGTAGCAGATGAGACAATCAGGAACTACCCCATTAGGTCAAATGTGTGTGTATCACTACATATAATATATCCACCACATATATACACACAGACAAAAGCTTGATGGCTTTTAATTGCTCTTAATGTTTATCTAGAATATTTTGTTGAATCTGCCATTGTGGCTTTCAAGTGATTAATACTGGATTTGTATAAAGTTACAACAACTAACTTCCAAAAGGAAAAAAACATTACAGTTACCATAAATGGTGTGATAATAACTTATAAAAAGCCATAAATGTTTTTTATAAGCAGCAAATTACAATTAGAGCACTCAATGATGATATAATCCTGAGAGAAGCCAAAGCAGCTAAGCAATTATTTAACTGCAGTGATGAGGTAAGTGTAACTCTATTTCTAAAAGTGGCCCAGAAGAGGAGAGTAAGGATTGGGAGCTAAGGGGGAGGAGGGGTCCAATGGTGGAGAGTTATGTGTGTGTTGGTGGTGGGTGTGATATGGTAACACACATCTGAAGAGGTGTGGCCCTATAACCCTAAATCATAAAGTCACATTGTAAATCAAAGCTACCTCAATAAAAAAATAATACAGGAGGGCCTCCCCTGGTGGCGCAGTGGTTGAGTGCTGGGCTGCGAAGCTGCCTGCAGCCTCTGCAACACCGGTTCAATCCCCAGCTGCCAGCGAGGGTCCCACATGGCGCGCAGACCTCTCCTGCCTTGCACTGCTCCCCTCAGCAGTGTATTTCAGTCAGTCTGCCTGTTCTGTTCCCTGCTTTGGCTCTGGGGGATTCTCTCACCCTCCCACGCTTCTGACTGTACCCAGCGCTTGTATAAATAAAATTTTAAAAAAGATTTAAAATAATAATAATAATAATACAGGGCCTCCCCTGGTGGCGCAGGCGGTTGAGCGCAGCGCTGTGAAGCTGTCCACAGCCTCTGCAGCGCCAGTTCAATCCCAGTCGGCCGGTGAGGGTCCCACATGGCACATCAGACCTACCCTGTCATGTCTGCTGCTTCCCTCAGCAGTGTATTTCGTCAGTCTGCCTGTTCTGTTCCCCGCTCTGTCTCTGGTGAGTCCTCTCACCCTCCCGCGCATCTGGCCTATACCCTGGTTCTTGCATAAATGAATGAATAAAATCTTAAAAAAAAAAAAGTAGCTATTTTAAAAAAAAATACAACTTTTAAAAATAATTATGTAGGAAATAATGAAATTGCAATTATAATTAAATAATAAACTTGAAAAAATTCAGCCAACATGAAATACAAGTTAAATAACTTTAACTATAATACATTCCCAGTGCTTTATGTATTCCACACATTTCATTTATATTGTTTTTCATTTGTTTCTCACAGTTTATGTTATAAATACCATTATTTTTTCTAGTTAGAACACTAAGGCAGTAATATGAAATGATTGTATTTCAGGCAATTGACTCAAACTATTTCTGTTTAAATTATGGTTCTATCACTTACTAGCTGTGTCATCTTACAAAAGTTATCTAATCTCTAAGTTTTTCATTGTTGAAATAACTTTTACAACTGACTCAGGGCATTGTTAAAGACAAAATTAGATTTAAAAAATAAAATAATGAAATAATTAGAATATCAGGCACATAACACATACCCAGATGTTTGATATTATTAGAAAAGTTAAGATTCATGAGGTCACAAAACCTGTAGGACTAGCACCTTGGTTCATTTCATTCAAAAGGCAGTGCCCTTAATCTCTGTTCTCCAGGGCAAACAACTTATAGTTACATTATTTCTAAGACCACCAAAAATCTACATACCTCCTTCAAAGATCTCTATTTTCAATCCCTCCTCAAAACAAAAATTATTATCTACCTTCTAGGTAGATACTCCACTGCCAATGTCTTCTGTTTTCTCTGACTCCAGGAAAAAAGTCTTTCCTCCAATACTTTTTAAAAGAAGTTTATTTTTGATACATTTTACCCATTTAAAATACACAATCTGCTATTTGCTTTTTATAATATTCACAAATTATGCAACCATCACCCAATCTAATTTTAGAATAGTTCATTCCTCTAAATAGAAACACCATACTCATTAGCAATCACCTGTAATTCTCCCCTACTCCAGACCCTGGAAAATGCTAACATATTTTCTGTCTCAGTAGATTTACTTATTCTGTATATTTATATAAATGAAATCATATATGTGGGCTTTTATGACTGGCTTTCTCTCAGCACAATGTTTTCAGAGTTCATGTTGTGGCATCTACCAATACTTCATTCCTTTTTTTTTAATTTGATTATATACGTATTATAGAAAGTTTAACACAAAAAAGTTAACACATCCATCAATAGACATAGATCCCTCTGTACATGTGTACAATGAGAACATTTATAAGCTATTCACTAAGCAACTTTCAAATATACAATATAGTATTGTTAACTCTAGTCAACATTATACATTACAAATCCTCAGAATATATTACTCATATGACTGGAAGTTAGTACCCTCTAACCAACATCTCAGTTCCATAACCCCAATTCCAGGCAGCCACCAATTTACTCTCCTATGATTTTGGTCTTTTTAGATTCCACACATAAGTGAGATGATACAGTATTTGTCTTTCTGTGTCTGGTTAATTTCTCATAAAATGCTCAACTTTTATGTATATTGATGTAAATGTCATGATATCCTTATTTTTCACGACAGAGTAGTATTTCACTGTGTGTATATGTGTATATAAATATATACATATATTACATTTTTCTTTATCCACTCAAACAGATTGTTTCCATATTTTAACTATACCATAAACTATACTATTTTAACTATACAAATGCTATAATGAATATGGGGATGCAGATATCTAAAGATAATGCTTCATTCATTTTTATTGACAAAAAATATTGCCAAATACTATTCCATTTATTGGACATTTTATTTGTTCATTCATTGATAAATAAATATTTAAGTTGTTTAGCCCTTTTTTTTTAAATCAAGTTAACATTGCTTTACAAAACAATATAAATTCAGATGTATAGGATCATATCCTTTCAAATATATATTAGAACAGCTCACACACCACCAAGGCACCCAGAGTCCTCCACTATAGTCCATCAGGGACCCTCCACACTTTGCTCTTCACTCTGCCCGTCCTCTTCTGGCAGCTTCAATTTTACAGTCAGATTCCAGGGTTTGTTAGTGGTTTGATTTTGACACCATCTGATATTTGTCTATTTCTTTCTTACTTATTTCACATATCATTATCCTCTCTAGTTCCATACATGTCATAAATGGCAAGAGTTTGTCTTTTTTATAACTGAGTAGTGTTCCATTGAGTATATATAGTACATTTTATTAATAATGCTGCTATGGACTTTCATGTACAGTTTTGTGTGAATGAATGTTTGTATTTCAATTAGATATCTAGGAAAGGAATTTCCATATCATATGGTAATTTTGTTTTCTAGTTTACAGAACTGTTGATCTGTTTTCCAGTGTAGCTGCACCATTTTAAATTTCTTCCAGCAATGTATGAGAGTTCCAATTTCTCCACAGCCTTGCCAGTACTTATTACTATTTATCTTTCTTTATTATAGTCATCTTACTGACACTTAAGTAGTATCTTATTGGGTTTTTGCTTTGCATTTCCCAGACAAGCTACAATGTTGAAGCTTTGATGTGTTTATTGACTATTTTTAAATCTTTTGCTCCTTTTCTGTAATTCTCCCCTTCCCTGGCCCAGCACTCTGCTAATCCCACATACCAGTGATGGGGCCCAGAGCAGAGTCAGGGAAAAAACATGGGAAATTAGACTGTGCCTCTCTCCCCTGAGCACGTCAACCTGAGACTGTCAGGGCTGAGAGAGAAAATGTATGGTGAGTCAGGAGAGGCGCCTCTCAAATTAGTTCAGACAAATCTTTCAAAGTGTCTGGGATGTTATATAATCCCCACAAAAGTAATTAAAGCATGAGAATCAACAAATATAATGAACAACACCAACTAGAGAAAAAAACTGTTTCATGCTTGTATCCTGACAAATTAACGAACCAATGGGATAATTATATAATTTTATAAAATTGTCAGTGTTTTTATTTAATGTTCATGTCCCCACTGAGCCATAGATCCAGGGAGCTGGGTCACTTCCATATAGGGAGTCTTTCTTCAATATCTGTTAATCACTGACATATAATGGGGCTTTCATCAATATCTGTTAAGTATATAAACTTTTACAGATGTTAACTCACTTGAATTTTCATTTACAAATTCTTAATACCTCAGAAAGCAATAAAAAATATGCTTTGTTGCATCCAAATAGGAAAGACACACTAAATGTCATTTTAAGAAAAAGACTTTGAGAGGTGAAAAGAAATTTGGAGAAAAAAATAAAGAAGAGCCTGCTGCCTGAGAATTCCTCTTTTTTTGCAAATGCCACGATTGAGTGGAAGTTAATATTCCTTGGAAGATGAGCACTGTGGAGAAAGGGTATGAGAAAATCTGATGGGGGGGAAAGTCTCCAATAAGTAGTGCAGCGTATTCCAGAAAAAAAGGCAGATAGGGTGGAAGACAGAGGGAGTTACTTTTTCCTGTACTTTTCTCTTCTCCTTTCCTCTCAAGGTGATATTTCATCCCAGAGTGATCGCAGTCCCTGAAATTTCAAGAACAAGCAGGCCTTCTTTTACAAGCAACAGTAAAAAAATTTTGAGTAGCTAAGCATGTTACTAGGGAATTAATAATAAATCTGTACAGATTGATATTCCCCTGAGATAAAAGGAAAGAGAAAATATTAAAAAACCGATGCTTCTGGCAAATGAAAAACTAATGGAGTGTATATCTCTCCGGGGAGGACAGGATGTAGCACTATGCTTTCATTCCTAAGACTGAAGCCTGTTCTGTGGGCTAATGAGCTGGGTGCTAGTTCTCATTGATGCCAGGAGAGCAGTAAGAGCCAATCATCCAAATGGCACAGAGCTGAGGAAAGAGCCCCACTGGTTCAGGGAATAATGACAGTTCTTCCACTTAATATTTCTGTGAGCCCAAACAAGTGACTTAATGTCCCTAAACCTCAGTCTTTACAACAGGAAAATGGGGATATCTACTTCATAATATAACAATCAAACCAGAGTATGTGCATTGGTTAGGATCTAGTGAGGACTCTATAGTTTTGATTCTTTTCTTCCTTTTTTAAAAGATTTATTTATTTATACAAGAACTGGGATACAGGCCAGAGGCGCAGGAGGGTGAGAGGATTCCCCAGAGAGAAAGTGGGGAGCAGAACGGGCAGATGGACCGAAGACACTGCTGAGGGGAGCAGCGAGCAAGGCAGGAGAGATCTGCCGTGCCATGTAGGCATCTCCCGGCTGACAGGGAATTGAACCCACACTGCAGAGGCTGTGAATAGCTTCACAGTGTGGCGCTCAACCCACTGCACCACTGGGGAGGCCCAGTTTTTGTTCTTTTCCCATTATATGGTTCCCTTTCCTAGTTAATTGAATCTTTATCCAAACAAGGGTCTTCATGTTAAACTACCTACTAATTTGTATACTACTTTATTTTAATAACAACCTAAGGTCCATAATCTCAGTCAATCTTACCCAATTTTATAGCATCAGCTTCTGTATTCATCAGTTCCATGTAAGGGTTGATCATGCTTCTCTGGACTTGATCTCCTTCCACCACCCATTTATCCCCATCTTCATTAGTCATCAGTAGATTACAAGAGCTATAATGTCAAGATATATATAAGATTTTACTACTGTACCCCAGCATCTAACACATGATCTAGTACTTTCTATGTACTCAGTAGATATCTGTTACTGTAATGGACGTATTTAAGATATACTAATCAAGACAACCTAACTAGTGTATCAACATATCAACAATCTCAGTATCCCAGTGTCTTACATCAATAAATGTGTATTTTTCATATAAACACAGTTGAGCATGGGTCAGCAGGGGCTATGCTTTGCACAGTCATTCAGACACTTGGGTCTTGTCATCAACTATTTCTTCCCCCAGGGCCACCAAATACTCTACTGAATCTTCTGTACCCAGTTAAGAAGAAGTAAATTAGAATTTCCAGGAAGATTTTAGGGGTCACATCTGGAAATAGATCTCATTCCATTGACCAGAACTCAGACACATGTGCCTACTATAGAAGAACCTGGAAAATATAAGACAATTGAGTCTTCAGAAAAAGATGGGCATTCTCACCTGAATCACTTACTAGGTCAATCCCTCTCTGTTGAGTGATTGACTATTATTAGGAATTAAGCAGTTAGCAATAACAGCCAAGGTCTGGGAACAAGATTCTACAAATCAGGAAGGCTTGATCAAGGAAGAAACAATCAGAGTAGAAGAAATCAAAATCCAAAATAAAAGACCAGGACTAAAATTAAATGTAAATGTTCTTCACTACAAAGATAGTGGCCAAAATCATAGCTCAGTATCATTAGTATCAAAACCAAGCCAGTGGCAAGAGAAGGAACTATCTATATATTCTATCTAATTTCAACTATCTATATGTTCTAGAAACTGAAGCAGATTGGGTGTCCTGTGAGACCCATATGCCTTGGTAGGCAGAATTAGGAATTCACAAACAGGATTGTCAATAATGCAAATGGCCAAAACCATAAAGTAACTGATATGAAAGCTGATATGGGATACCTACAAGTCCTATTCAACAGGTATGATTGGGGAAGATATAAATCCTCCAGAAACTTAAGCCTCTTCCATTCTTTATTCCCTATTACACAGATGCAGACTAAGAGGTAGATTCTAGAAAGTTTATGCCTTTGTGGAAGGAATACATCTTATCATAATATTTCAGCTGCTGAAACAAGATACTGGGAGGAGGGCTTCCCTGGTGGTACAAAGGGTTAGGTCTCAGCACTATGAAGCTAACAGCAGTCACTGCAATACTAGTTTGATCCCCGGCCAGGGAGCTGACCCACATGGCACAGCAGACCTCTTCTGACTCGCCCGCTGCTCCCCTCAGTGTATATTTCAGTAGATCTGCCTGTTCTTCCTCCCCTCGTCTCTGGTGAATCCTCTAACCCCCCACACCTCTGGCCTATACCCCATTTCTTGTATGCATAAATAAATAAAATAAACCTTTAAAAAAAGATGCTGGGAGGCTTAAATAACAAACATTTGTTTCTCACAATTCTGGAGGCAGGAAGACCGAGTCCAGGGGGTCAGTATGGTTGGGTTCTGGTGAAAGTCCTCTTTTTGCTACGTCCACACATGCTGGGTAGCTGAGAGAAGCCAGTTCTCTGGTGTCTTTTCTTAGAATGGCACTAATCCCATCATAAGGGCTCCCATCTCCAAATAGCATCACATTAGGGATTAAGTTTCAATTCATGAATCTGCAGGACACAGATATTCAGTGCACTGCAGACCTTACTGGGGAAACCGGGTATAAGAGCTTCTGCATTTTCCTGGGAATCAGGAGCTACATCTCCAACCCTCACCTTGAGGAGGCAACCTTGCCTGACCAAGAACAAGAACTAATACTCCCTACACAACTGCCCTCCAGCACTGCCCTTGACAAGCCAATGACAAGACCTGTCTCCCTTCTCACTTTGAGGTTTCCATTTTCAGCACATTTTCTCCCTACCAAGCATAGTAATTAGAGCTTTTTTGCAGGCTTAATTGTAAATTTGTTTTGATTAATTAGTCTCAGAGCTGACTTGGCAGTTATTGAGACATTGGAGAGGGTTCTGGATGTATTTAGTGTTCAGACCCCTATACTCTCTGGGATTCCTCCCTCTGTCAGCAGCAAAACTTCAAGTTCAAAACTGTCTATGTTAGAAAATGCTTTATGTGTCTAATTAACTATTTGTCACTTTGAGGTAAGTACAAAGATAAAATCTCACCAACCTGTGTAAGGTGATGGATGTGTATCTTTTTATAGTGCCATGGACCAGGGAACTCAAGAATCAATTTCTGGACTTGGGAACAATGACAAAATTGTCTAATATATTAATTTGTGCTGTGACACATTACTCATGATGTAACCTTCCAAATGGTTTCTCAAAATCTAAGAGCTCCCCGCCCATCGAAGTTTTTGTCGCTCTCTAAGTCCAAAAATCAATGTAAAACCTGAGGCTGGTAATATTTAGCCCAGCAGAGCAGAGCTAAGAATCACAGTAAGATTTATGGGAAAAGAGTCCAACCAAGAGATTAAATTACCCAGATTCAGATCTTATTCCTGCCACTTACTCACTGGTAAGGACTCTCAGATATCCAACTATAATGAACTTAGGTAAAATAGGAAAGGTTTTAGCTCACATAGTGAAAAATCTAGGAGTGACCTTCAGACCCAACCAAACTAAGTTGCTCAAACCATCTGTCACTGTTCTGTGTCTCTCTCTCCTGTGCTAGGCATCTCTTTACTTTCTATATTGGCTTTATTTGCAGACAACCTGCTCAAGGTGGTCAGGGATGACAGTCAATGAAGCCCCAGGTATACATGGGCCCTACAACTCTCAGCTCCATTAGAAGAGAGAGCCGCCTCCTCCTCACCCTGACTTTCCATATGCCAAAGTGTATGTTAGAATCTGGTTATTTCTTTTGAGCCATTGGGCCAATTCCAGAACTATTCACTTGTAGCCAAGATATAAAATAATCTGAGTTATGAAGAATGTGTCTCATACCCCTTCCTATGATGAATAGAGGGAGAACTAAGAACACAGTGACAGAATCATTATAACAACATGCGATGGGGAAATATGGTCCCAAAAATAAAAGATCAGGTGCTATTTCCAAATACAAAGGAAAGACAGGAAAGATTAATGAAAACAAAAATTTGCTGCATCCCTGTTTAAACCAATCACTTATTCTACCTGAAAAAAAAATTGGGCATAAGAATACATCTGTTCTCTTTATAATGAAGTACAAAGATAAAGCACAAAAAAAGACTCAAAAAAGAATATGGGAGAGAAAATATTTGTCTGTCTTTTGCATACTGCTATTGAAAACATAATTCTGCACCCACACTTTAGAAAGCAATTTGACATTGTCTTATAAAGCTGAATATTTATAAACCCTCCAAGACAGGAATTTCACCCTTAAAGGCAAAGACGAGGATGATCACAAATATTTCACTAGTTCCCTACAATTGTCGCCCTCCCTGTCTTACATTAGGCTTAGCCATTTCAGATAAAAGAAATGTGGATATAAATCATCTTCCAAAATGAAGCACTGAAAGGCCTGTGAGTTCTGCAGTATCCCTCTTCTCTATCAAGGAGACAAATGAGGTCTCATGTTCCTTTTAAAATCAGAGCTACATGACTATGTAGACTCTGCCAGCCCAGCCTTCTAAGACTCCCCCATCATGAAATCAACTTTTGTTGTATGAAGTCATCTTTGTCTTGGGGTTAATTTGTTATCATCGCATAATCTGCTTATTTTCTCTGATACAATCCTGAAGAGAAACTTGTGAAACCATGTAAGCAGCACTGTTCATAACAGTAAAAATGTTTATGCAACTCAAATTGACAAACATGATGGATTAAAAATACCATGGTATATTAATGCAATAAAGTATTACACAGAAGTATAGTGCTATAAGCAGCATTATATATGAATTTTAACAACATGTCTAATGAACATAAACCAGTCCCAAGAAGTTACATACAGTTTTTATGTTATTTTTGAAAGTTTAAAAATAAGCAAAAGACAATGAATCATTTAAGCAAGTAGACAGTGTTTTTTTTTAAGAAAATGATCATCACAAAAATCGATATAGGGGTAACTTGGGAAGGTGAAATCTGTAATAGGAAAGAGAAGAACACATTGATAACTAGAGTTAATTGCAATGGACTAAATATTTGTGTACCCCCAAAAATTCTAATTGGTTTGGCTTGGTCTATTTTAGTTTAGAGAGGATAAAGACAATATCTGAAACACAGGACTGAAAACCACAGGACCTTATCAAGGAAACTAGTTCCCATAACTTTCAGTTTTCAATTTTTTCTCCTCTGTGTACAAGAGACAGTCATTGCCCCAATTGGGAAGCTGTTAAAGCCTATCTTGGGTAACCAAGTTCCTAAATTTGTGCCCTTTTCCTTTATATTGGTCCCCTCAACCCTTTACTTTTAGATACCCTTTATCCTCACATCCTCTCCAATCTCTCATCTACCAAATTCATGGTTTTAGCAACAAACCTGGACTCTCTGTGTTATGTATTCCTCTCCTCTGCACTCTCTAAACCTTTTCCAGGAGTCTCAAAAAATATGACTTTGACAGGGGCTCTATGCTGACATTTTCCAAACTGACACACTTCTGAGCGGTAGGATGGCAGCTCTGCTCATCTGCCATCTCCACTTGGGGTCCAACAGACAACTTTTATTCAAAACACATAATATTCAATTTTTAATTTTCCCCCAAAATCTGTTCTTATTGCTTTCCTTTTGATTAACGCTACCACGAGTTAGCCAGTCTCCAGAACCACGGAACTGGAGTTAGTCCTAGGCAATTTCTTATCATAAGATACCTGGAGCAACATAATCACCTTTCCTGTGAGAAACCAGCAGTGGTGGCCAGCATGAAAATGAGTGGCTAGAGAAGAAGCTTGTTCTTGGAAGACATGTAACTTCTTCCCAAGAATCCCCTAAATAACTAGGGAGAGGGAGCATTAAAGAGACCATGTTCTATGTTCAATAAGAACTATGAACCAGAGGGATTTAAGTTACTGAGAGACTGGCAGGACACAGAAATATTTAACTTACACAGTTTGAGTGTCTGTTTCTTTCATTCTAGTGAAATCACCAGAAATTATGGACTGTATTTTATTAATCTTCAACTCAGTGCCTGCCATGTTACTGTCAGACAGAAAATAAGTTTTCACCTACTCTGCTGGGCTCTCCTCTGGCTGGTCAAGCAATTAACATCAGACAGGTTAATAGGAGAAAAGAAATCTCATTATCTATGTATGTATAAAGACTCCATTGATACATGGATATGTTTTCCAAAGTAAAGGGGGACAAAATAAGGGTATTTGTCCTGAGCTAAGGAACGAATTAGGGCTCTAGGACACCAAAGGAGAGACAAGGAAGACAAAAGAACCAGATGCTCTATAATTCTGTTTACCTGTCATCTAGACAGTTTTCTCCAATAGAAAGGTTATTTCTAGAGAGAACTCTAACCTGGGTAATACCCCAATTTTTTATTCTTTAAGGTAATTAGGGGACTAGGGAAAGTTTCTTGTGAAACTGAAGGGCTTCAACTGACTTTAACTGGAAATATTGATAATTTACATGCCAAAGTGGCAGATCTTGGGAAGATTTTCTGACTATCTTGAAGAGGCCTACCCTCACTTCCCAACATACAGTGGGTTCTTAGTGTAATTTACTACCTAAGTGAATAAATCCGTGTAAAACATAACCACCAGAACTATGTACAGTCGTGCGAATTGTGGAAATTCAATGGCACAGTGAGCCTCTCTCTGCTTCCCTGATAGAAGGAGCAGCTTCTGAGTCAGCCTGTACATCCACTCCTAATGAGAGAAGTGTTTCTGGGCAGGGCTTCCTGATTGTTTGTTAGCAAGTTATCTTCTCTTGTACTTAACATGTTTTCTAGTGCCATATAAATAAGCAAAAGCTAAGAAGGAAGAGGAGAGGCAGCCATTCAGAAACAAATAGCTTTTGCTTTTGTTTTGGAAACATTTGCCCCAGAGGATTTGGCAGCATGACTCTTAATAATTTTGTCTTTGTTTTTCTGTAACATCAACAAATAATATAAAAAGAAGCACAATACTTTCACAGAATGTAAATGAGATGAAGTAAAGAGGATGTTATTTCTACAAGCGTAAACATTTACCAGTCTGGCTAAACTTTACAGAAATCATGATGAATGGGTGCCTGCTTATGGTCAAGAGAACCTCGTGTATTTGTGGTAAGCTATCGACTGGAAATGTACTATTTTCTCTCCTCTGTAATTTTAGGGCTGTTTTTTTTAAAAGCATGTTAATCTATTTACCTTGTGGGATTCCAGAATTTTGTCAGGTCATTTCCTTTATTTTATAAGAACCACTGTCAGATGTTCATTGTGGTGACACTTGTAAAACTCCCCAGTGGAATAAAATGAGGCCTCTAGTCGATAAATAAATAATGTTGACCTGAAAAGAACATTGAAAGCACAACTTCTACCCACTGGTCACTACAGACTGTTAACTGCTCTACAAATGCCATGAAAAGAACACTGTGCCCATGGCAACCCAGCAATTGAACTCCAATGGTGGGTATTTTTTTTAATCTTGAAACAGGAGCAGATGTGTGTTCACACGCCTACCACAGTTAATAATAACTTCTAAATCTGGCATTTCCTGATAATACAACAAGCTTATAGAACAGCTTTCATCAGCGACCTTAAAAAGGCCTAAAATCAAGCAAGAATTATCAGCATTTGAAAGATAAGAAAACCCCAAAAGATTATGCAATTTGCCCAAGGTCAGACAGAAAAACTTACTAAAGCAAAAAATAGAACTCAAGGTAACCAGCTCCCAGTCTTGTTCTAATTAGACAATCCTCTCTTGTGCTGGGCTTGAAGCTTCGCTTTAAGGTTCTCAAAAACCTCCGATGGATCACTGAAGTCCGGGGAGTGGTCCCAAAGGGCAGCTGTGGTTAATTGAACATCTTGCCACTTGCAAGACTCTGCTATTAGTCCCATTAATTAGTTGAAAGCACTTCTCACACAACAAACTCTCAAAACACAAGAAAATTAAGGATTTCCCCCTTGTTTTACAATCTCAAAAATTAAGATGTTAAAAACAAATTATAATTGAAATGAAGCTATTCTATTTTCACTTACAACTCAGTAAACAGTAAAGCTACAATTGTACTCAATTAGGATAATTGTACAGAGGCTGGAGGTATAACAGCCACCCACAAACCTTCCTTCCTGGTGCAGAGTACTTCCTGAATTAAGTAGGACAAAAACAATAGAGTAAATTACCTTAAAAAGGCAAAGCGCTCAAAAATTGCTAGTGAGAATGTCTAAGACCTTTTCTGTTTCATCTTTAAGCTGCTGTATTTGCTATTCTCTAACCTGACCATCTTTATTCTCTCATCTTTCCTTCATGTCAACTCCCAAAGACCCAATTTATGTATCACTTCTTTCTTGAAACTTGCCTGCCCTCTCCTTTTTCTGCCCCAGATGAGAAAATAGTTTTTCTCGGTGCTTCCATGACCCACATGACTTATCTATTTCAGCCACTTATCTTCCTATGTTTAAGCTGTCTCAAGACTACTGGTTAAGATTGAGCTCCAAGGAAGCAGTGGAAGTGTTTACATTTTGAAAAGGGAAAGGAGCCAGTGGTTACATCTCATCTCCTGCAATCTCGCTTGATACATAGACATGTTTAGGGAAATTGTCCTAAACTGGATATAGGGATTTTCCTATTTCAGTTCCAACATATAAAGAGCTAATAATTTGGCACTCTTATCCTTATAAGAAGAAGAAAGCTAAATGAACTGAAAATCAACGACTTTTTTTAGACTCATCAGAGAATTGAGGTTGCAAGGAAAATTGCCAGCCCCCAATCTGGAGAGATGGGTGAATTCAGAAAATTATTGCTGAGATCTGCTTACCTGGAGCAAAAGTCACTGGAGACATAACTGATAGGACCACTTAATGGTAATTTTGATGAATTGCTGAAGGCTGAGTGTACACTAGTGTGAGAGCAATGAACTCCTAAAGCTACACTTTCATGGGTTTTATATGCAGGAACCCTGCCAGGTTCTCATGGTAAAAAGCCAAGAAAGATCCTCTTGTGGCTCTGGAAGGGCACACTGAGATGCCCAGAGCAATCTTCCTAACAAATGCCTAATTTTCAGGTGAAAAGACCAGAGCTTTCTACCACCTGGGGAAGTATATTTTCTTAACTCCATCCATACTAGCCTTCCTGTATCACAAAAGGGGTAAAAGTAAAACTAAGATATACCTATGAAAATCATTGCCCAAGTCCACCAAAAGACTGAAATTTAATCTTAAGTTTGTAAACCTTCCTTAACCATTCTTTATGGCCACACCCGCTGGGTTTTGGTATAATATCAATGTAGCACAGATGAAGACTGCAAGATGAAAACACTGCAAAGAGAAATTCTTGGGGAAGACCAAAGACAACAAGGGGAGAGCAAAGCCAGGACACAAAGAACTGAAGCCTCCTATGCCTACAACTACAGCAAAAATTAACATAGCCGGAATAAGAGGTATCTTCAGGGGCCTTCCTGGTGGCACAAGGGATTAAAACGCAAGCTATGAAGCTGTCCGCAGCCACTGCAGCATGAGTTCGATCCCCGACCGGACAGGGAGCAACCCACATGGTGCAGCAGACCTCTCCTGACTTGCCCGCTGCTCCTCTCAGCAGTGTATTTCACTCAGTCTGCCTGTTCTGTTGCCCACGCTGTCTCTGGTGGATCCTCACCCCCCACACTTCCTGCCTGTACCCCAGTTCTTGTGTGTATAAATAAATCTTATTTTTTTTTTTACAAAAAAAAAGAGGTATCTTCACACCAAAGGTCTATTTACCACAGGTACTATAACACGATACAACAGGAACAACTTCCACCAGAGAATTATAAGGCATGTCAAAAGCCAGGGAAAAACAATCTGAAGAGGCAAAGCAAGCATTAAAACCAGAGTCAGATATGACACAGATTTTGGAATTTCACGTAGTGAATTTAAAATAACTATGATTAATGTTAAGGACTCTAATGGAAAAAAGCAAACAATATGCAGGATCAGATGTGTAATGTAAGCAGAGTGGGAAATGCTAGGAAAGCATGAGAAAGAAATACTAATAAGTATCAAAAAGGTTTATCTTTCCCCTCCTAAATTGTTTTTATACCTTTGTCAACAATAAATTGTTATATATGTGTGGGTTCTATTTGTCTTTATACCAATACCACACTATAGCTTTATAAATCCTTAGGTCAGGTGATATTAGTCCTTCAATTTTTTTTAAGTGATTTTGTCTATTCTAGGTCTTTTGCATTTCCATATGAATTTTATAGTCAATTTTGATCAAAAAAGATTACTGTGATTTTATTGGAAATAAAATCTAAATCTGTAGATCAGGTTTTTGTTGTGTTGGTTTTTTTTAAAAATTTATTTATTTATACAAGAATCAGGGAAAAAGGCCAGATGCATGGGAGGGTGAGAGGATTCACCAGAGACAGAGCAGAGGACAGAACAGGCAGACTGACGAAATACACTGCTGAGGGGAGCAGTGGGCAAGACAGGAGAGGTCTGCTTGCCATATGGGACCCTCGCCAGCCAGCCAGCCGGGATCAAACCAGCGCTGTAGGGGCTGCAGACAGCTTCACAGCGCTGCATTCAACTGCCTGCGCCATCAGTGGAGGCCCTGTAGATCAGTTTTGATAGAACTTGCATCTTAGCAATTTTAAGTCTTTCAACCTATAAACACAATATATTTATTTAGGTCTTTAGTTTCTTTAATTTGTAACTTTCAGTGTACAGATATTACACATCTTTTAGATACGCTATCCCTATGTATCTTACTTTTTTGGTGCTATTGTAAACAGTGGTGCTTAATTAATTTCAATTGCTTTTTTGCCAATATATAGGAAAGCAATCAATTTTATATATTAATATTTTGTTTTGTATCTTTGATACTTTCCTAATACAAGCTTTTATTTTTTTAGATTCCATCAAAATTTTATTTAATCCTTTTGTCTCAGAATAAATTGCTTACTCTTTGCCATTACGGATGTTTTCCCTTACTTGTTTAGTGTCACTGACTAGAACCTCTACTATAATGTTGAATAGAAATTGTAAGAACAGAAATCCCCATCTTGTTTCTGATCTTAGGGAGAAAACATTCCCCACTACACTTGATGTTAGGTGTAGATATTTTGTAGACGACCTTTATCATAAGAAAATTCCATTTACTTCAGTCTTACCAAACATTTTTATTAGCAATAGACATCAAATTTTATCAAATAATTTTCTGCACCCGTTGAGATTATCATATGGACTAAATTTTCAAGTTTGTTGTTATGGTAAATTGATTTCAGAATGTTAAACCAACCCTGCATTCCTATCATAAACTCATTTAATTATGATTATGTGCTTACTTTTTTATTTATTTGGCTTTTAATTAAAATTTTGTATCATTGTTAATGATACAAACTAGTCTATAATTTTCACCTAGTTTTGTATATAATTATAATGACCTCACATTGATGAAATAAGTTGGGAAGTATTATTTCCTTTTCAATTTTCTGCATGAGTTTGTGTATAATTAGTGATATTTCTCCCTTAGATGTTTTTGAGAATTCATTCACAGAAAAAGACACAATAAAAAATGACCCCAAATATGCCATTTCAAAATCACTGTGTATGTCTGTAGTATTGAGATTATACACCATATTGTATAAAAACAATAAAGTTATAAGTAAACTAAATGTGCAACAATGGTTTGATAAATGTAATTCAATTGTACAATATTATAGTCATTAATATGTTGATTAAAGTATTTTTAACTTTCTAAATCTAGTTAATGGGATGAGAAGGTGGCCTCCTTGATTCTTGTATATTTAGGAATTTGTTTCTGTTTTGCTGTTGTTTGTTGGGTTTTTTAAATGTTGATTATGACCTTTGATTACACAAATCAGAAGAAAGTATCCACTGACTGGTCTTAAAGAAAACTGACACTGAAATCACTTGAATTCAGATTTTTTTTTTTACTTAGAAGTAAGATTTTTCTTGGTGTTTATGGTTGAAGCACAGCAATATCTATCTCTTGATTGATTGTGTTTATAAGAGGAGAAAAGGGCATAAAGGAAAGTATCTCTGTATAGTTTGTCTTATCTCTGTGTATATAGCTTATGTACTGCAAATTGCTACCTGTTCTTGTAAGGATGTACTGCAAATTGTTACACTGAACAGTTTCTTGTAAGTGATGTAGAGTAAGAACCACAGGGCTACAGAAAGTACCTACAGAAATCATTTTTAATGCAAGAAAAAGAAAATAAAAATAAACTGGACTTTGGATGCCCTTTGTGCTATATTAAGATTGAAGAACTCCAGATTAGCTGACATTTGGTATGTACTAATATAATTTTCCTAGTGTAATTTTCACATTCCTGTAGGTGGGAATAGAGTTTACTCTAAAATGAAGTAGATATTTCTTCTTCAGTCATTCTGATAGGCTACTTAGAGAAAATGAGAATTAGGAACTTAGCTTAGACTGAGGCAAATACTTGAATTCAAAGGCATGGAAATTCATGATGTTGATGCCTATCCAATGGATACAAGTGGTAGTGTAAGCAAGGAAGGCGCCTCCTAAGTGACACAGAATTCAATCATATGCATGAACAAAAAGGAGAAACTAAAAGTCTCTTAAGATACTTATACTATTTAATGACACTGTTTGGGTATATAAGCTTAGATAAGTGCCTCAACTAGAAGTCTGTTTTAATTTAGCTCCTGCTGAAATTTCCTTATATTTTTCCATGATGTTCAGCAAAATTCTGCTCCAGGAGGCAGCCTGTGAGAAATGAAAGGCAAGAATCAGGAATGAGAAACAAAAGGAACTGATCACCCCATACTTGCTTAACAACCTCAGCTGACATCATGGGCCATGAAGAAGCAAACGAAAGCACACAGGAGGGAAAATCCTGGGATTCTTTTTCTAGGGATATAAAACACATGTGCAAATAAAATGCCTCAGTAGGAGAAAGAGAAACAGAGAGGTGGCTGCCTCATGGAGGCCTGAGTTAATTAAGGGAGCAACGGGTGAAACCCGTTACCAAACAGGTTACTAAACATATGAAAAAGCGCTAGGGAATCCTGGGCTAAAAAGGAAGAATAACATGAGAGATCAATTTGGGGGATGAATACAAACAAGGATTTAATAAGAAAATCATTCTATTCAGATCCTTGCTCTGCCACATACTGAGTGACCTCACACTGAGTAACCTCACACTGAGTAGTTTAGTATATCTGTGTACCTTAGTTTCCTCCTCTGTAAAATGGGCACAATAGCAATATTATTATAAATGGGTTGTTCTAAGGCAGACATGATTTAATACACATAAATGCTGAATAAATGAAAAATTACTGTTGACATACACTGGGAAGATCTCACCATAGAATTTGTTAATGGAAAAATAATCATGATGAGGGGCCTCCCCTGGTGGCGCAAGCGGTTGAGCACAGCACGGCGAAGCTGTCCGAGCAGCCTCTGTGGTGCCGGTCTGATTCCAGCCAGCCAGGGAGATACCCACATGGTGCAACAGACCTCTCCTGACGTGCCCGCTGCTCCCCTCAGCAATGTGTTTCAGTCAGTCTGCCTGTTCTGTTCCCCACTCTGTCTCTGGTGAATCCTCTCACCGTATGTGTGAATGGATCTTTTTAAAAAAATAAAAATAATCATGATGTATTTAAGGAAAAACACAAAATATGTATAAATCACATTTTGTCAATTTGTGTAGCTCCACACAGAGAACATACAGAAAAAAAAATATACTCCAATATCACTGGATTGGGAGATTACAGGCCCTTTTAATTTTTTCCTTTCCATATCTCTATTTCTGGAATTAGTTATACTGAGTTTTTGTTATTTTAATAAAAGGAGTATAAAAATTCTGGAAAGTTGATTAATAAAAATAAGATTTTTGATATGCCCCAAGAATTAAGTTTAAAATGCCTGAGTTCACAGAGGTGGGGTATTGACTTAATTGTTCACCGATGTGATATTTAAATTACAGGGTCTGCTCTTATCCAGCTTAGAATCATTGTCAGTGAATAGGCATTTAATTGGCAGACCTTTAAAGTGGTCACCTGTTGGTGTAAACATTGCTATAAATTAACTTCACCTTGAAATACAAGGTAACTCTGACCACTTAATAGTATCGGCCCCAAAATAAAAGTGCTATAAATACATCAGCTGCCTAAAAGTTTTTTTTACAACAATCTTACAAGGAAGGTGATAGTATTAGCCCAATTTTTCCGTGGGTTCTCTGGGTTCAGACCTAGTTTGCAGTGACATAACCAAAAGCGCCAAGAGAATATGAATCCGTAAATATAGGACCTGTTCTGTTGCCTCCCTCGGCTGCTCTTGGTGACTATCTCAATACTGAGCCATGTCCCACAGAAGTAACACAACTTGTAACAATGTAACAAATGGCAGGAGGGCCGAAAAGCCTGAAAACCATCTACCCCACATATAGCAAACCAAAGGCGCATAGCTGTGGGATCCGCCACTGTGGTTCCTGCGTGAAAACGGTCGCTGGGGTAACTAGACATACAACAGTAACTGCCCATCAGAGACCATCAGAAGATAAGAAATTGAAAAAAGCAGAAGCTCTGCACTTTGAAACATTGCTGGCCTAGAACAAATGATTAAATTTATGTAAAAAATTACTTTGTTCTGACATGTATTAATTCTCCTTCTCAAAAAAGACTTAGAAAGTAAAATCCTTCTAATTTTTACTGGAAAAGCATACTGAAATTGTAACAGGACCACCAAAAAGGTAAAAGGGATGGCACTGGTGTGAATTCTCACCCACACTCAGAACAAGACACAAGACCAGGCACATAGTAAAAGGTTAACAAAAGGCTTATTTACAAGGAAAATGAACAGAGGGAAGGGAATGAGAGGAGGGAAAGAGAAAGACTTATTGGTAAGTATCTCCTACCAGCAAAGTTGAGCAGGGACCTCAATGCATGCTGAAGCCAGGCAAAGCCAAGCAGCCCCCCGCAGCCCCACCGCTTTGATTTTATATCAAAAGCGATTGCTTAACTCCATCCTTAGTTCCCAGCTATCCCCTTCTTGAAGTGGAGGCCTGGCAGACCCATAGCATCATGGGAGTTGTAGTCCTCAGCACCTAGGAGCTCCTTGGCCTGGAGGTGGTTGCTAAGTCTATAAAACATCATTAGGTGGAGTTCATTCAGGACATAATGAGTTCTCATAGTCCAGTTTTGTTTTGTTTTGTTTTTTTTTCAGTAGTAGAATGATACACAAGATAAGCATATAAGCCTTACAGGTTAGGTTTGTGTCTTAGCTTTTTATAAGTCTCTTCTTGCTGGTGCAACTTCTTTGAGATACCTTGGTTCAAATTGTGCAAACTTTTATTTTTTAATCACAGTTAATATTTTTTGATATTTCAAAAAGTAAGATGATGTGTTTCCTCTTAATTTTTGGCATTTTGTCTGACCACACGTATTAGTTTCAGAACAAATTTTGTGGTTATCTACATCATTCTCCATTTTTCAGTTTGCACACAATCATTCATGGAGTTGAATTATTCAAGTTGATATAGATGGTCACACTAATTAAAAAAATGAAGTTCTTTGGAGGAAAAAAAATTTTTTTTTATTGAAACCCAGAGAGGTTATATAACTTGTCCCATGGCACACAGCCAGTAATGGATCAAACTAGGGATCCAAATAAAAGCCTGGAAGGTAACTAGACTCCACAGCAGCTCTCAGACTTCAACTTCAGGAACTGAGAAGCACATTTGCACCAACACACCCACAGCATGCATGCACACACAACCTGGAAATGGAAAGAATCCCTGGCATACATAACAAATTGTCTCCAGGGTTTTTCCAGCACTGACCCTGCAGACTTTAGAATTCTATATTAGCTTACAACTTTGAAGCTAAATGAAAAAGGAAATACTAAAAACATTGAGAAAAAAAAAAAGCTATCGTCTCCCTGTGCAAAATATTTGAAAAAGTACATTGTAAGTGTGGGAAATACATATGAAAGCACATTTTTTTCTTGTCAGTGTGGAATGTAGGTGTCACTCACTTGTTCATTTATTTCACAATTCTAAAGTATTTGTTTTATATTCCAAACACTACGTGGTAGGCATTGACCATGGTCTCAACGGTTCGCTTAGTAGGGGTTTACTTTTTATTGCATTTGTAGGATAAAGAAAATATCAGGCTTTTCTGCCCTCCTGCCATCAGGATAGATGATGGATCCTTGTCCTGAATGCATGCCTGATGGCAGGCACCTGGAATAGGGTGTGGGCATAGGTAGATGGGATTCAGCTGAGCTAAGACTGTGCTTTTAAGGGCGGCGTCACGGGGGGACGCCAGCAGCACCAGCAGCAGCAGTAGAAGCCGAAGCCGAAGCCGAGAAGCAGCAGAACGAACGCTAGAGAGCCCAGATAGAATGAAGACTTGCTGGGGGGCCTCCCAGCCCCCCAGCCAGCACCCTTGCCTGCCATATGCCTGGTGAACCCCAAATAAAAAACCTGCAAAACTACTGAGGACTCTGACTCCTCCTTTACCCGGTCTGCATGGGATCAGAAAACCTGCACTGTGCCCAGTCTGGCCCTTACAGCATTCTACTCACTCACTGAGATTCAGCGTAACCCAAAAACAGTCCTTACCTCCAAGCACACACACACACACTCCACATTCCTCTCATTTCCCTAAACACTACATTTTCCTTCTCTACACCATACAAATAAAGGTTACGCAAATGCAAGACATTCATACCTTGTCATATTTGAGCAACAGAGGGCACCTTCATCCCCAATGTTTTGATTTTTTTTTTATTGTGGTACTGTTGGTTTACACTGTGGTTAGTGTTGTGGGAGTAAAATACCCCCCCTTCAGGTGTTATTGCCATGGTGCACCCCCCATCAAAGCACCCATTGAATTCATTTTGGAGAGATGTTGGGTTCAATGAGGGGATCCTTAGGTTACCATTGAGAAAAATTTCAGAGTTCCCCTTTCAGCAGCACCTGGCAGATTTCCCCACAAGGCAGAAATGTTTAGTTATATCCAAAAAAGCAGGTTTATTATATTAAAAAAAGGAGGGCCTCCCTGGTGGCACAGGGGGTTAAGACGCAAGCTATGAAGCTGACCACAGCCACTGCAGCACAAGTTCTATCCCCAGCTAGGGAGCAACCCACATGGTGCTGCAGACCTCTCCTGGCTCGCCTGCTTCTCCTCTCAGCAGTGTATTTCAGTCAATCTCCCTGTTTTGTGCCCCACTCTGTTTCTGGTTGATCCACTCACCCCCTGCACCTTTGGCCTGCACCCCGTTCTCATATGCATAAATAAATAAATCTTTTTTAAAAAGATATATTAAAAAAGGAAAGGAAAAAGAGGATACTTGCACAGACACAAGTGGGCAGAAAAGAGCTGGCTCTTTTCTTCCAAAAAGGACAGGTTTGTTAAGAGGCACTGCATAGCAGCAGGCGGGCGGAAGAGCTGTATCTTGCCAGGGCAGAAACTGTATTGATAGACTGTTCTTTTTGGGAGGAGTTTGTTCCTTTGTGGAATTGTTGTCTGCTTTTAAATTAATTACTTCTAGCCAAGTGACTAGTTCATTTGTAAGCACCAGCAATTCTTGACAATGGCCCTCCATCTCCATATCCCCACCTCCGGTCTGCACCTCCAGATACTTTCTATAGCAGTCTGAGACTTAGTATAGCAGCTGGAGCCTAAGGGTTTTTCATTTCTATAGCTGGTTGAGTGACTGTGTTGATCATTTCTACCCCCACCTCCATTTTCTGGTCTTTTGATACCTCCATCCTAAATTTTACTCTTTGCTTCCATCACCCATGATCTACCACTTCAGTACTCAATTATTTAAAAAGGAAAAAAAGATCTGTGAAAATGACTGTCTCGTGAATGGTGGTGACTCTAGTCTGATTTTACATATTGAGAACACTGTATTGATGCTGATGGCGTCTTTCTCTTTCCTATGCTGGGAGCAGTCTCCGTGAGCAGTGCCAGTGTCCTTGATTATAGAGAGCCTGCTTGGTAATAGAGTTATTTTCTCACCGAGGACTGAGTAAGAGAGGTTTCCTTCTTTCCTGTATCAAAGTGCCTGCTCCTTGACTCAGTTATTAAAATGAGGGAGCAAATAGCTCCTTGTTCTAATTTTCCTTATCTGCCTCCACAGGGCCCATTTCAGCCTGTCTGTGAAGTGTTAGAATGCAATTGTGTGCTTGAATAAAAAGGAGAAACTGAATTAGAGCCTCTTAAGACCATTATATTGTCTTATTTAGTGACACTGTTTGCCTCACCATTACTAAGCAATGAGCTAAGTGTTCTTCCTGAGCAATAATAATAATACCCACATTTAACTAGCATTTTACACTTTGCAAAGCACTTTCGCATGTTATCCCTTTTGATCCTTGCAAGAACTCTGGAGCAGATCAGAGGACGAGAGTTATGATCGTCAATTTACAACGGAGGGGACTGAATGGTGGTTAAGTTATAGCTTTAAAACTTCAAAGCTGGGATTTGAAAGCAAATGAGGCCAGTATTGGAGCAGAGCTCATGCCACCTTGGGTGGGAGCCACTGGAGGCCTTCTAGGTCATTAGAACTCAACCCTGAGCCACCCTCCCAGTCTGGGTAGAGGTGCTGTCCTCCATGTGGGCGTCACCAAATCAAGGGCATGTACTTCCACACCCTTTCCTCCCTAGAATCCCCTGATGAGGACAGCCACCCCACTTCTGAGTCCTCCATCCCTGACCACAGCCTCCAGGTGTTTCCACCGCCCTTCAGCCCACCGCAGCATGAATTTCCACTATATTCCCTCAGGTGCCGCCTGTATTGGTCTCTGATGTACAAGGAGTGATTTAATCTCAGCCTGTGGCTCAGGACTCCTTCGGTGTGATTTCCAATTAATTGCTATTTATTCATTTGGGAAGGAAAGCAAGGAAACTCTTCTATTGCCAGCTTGGTGATATCTTCAGATTGCTTTTTTATTTTATTATAAGATTTATTCATGCATATAAGAACTGGGGTACAGGTCAGAGTTGTTAGGGGGGTACATGAAAGGATTCACGAGAGAGAGTGGGGAGCAGAACAGATGGATTGACTGAAATACACTGCTGAGGGGAAAGAGCAGGGGAAATACACTGCTGAGACAGGAGAGGTCTGCTGCACCTTCACCATGTGGGTCACAGACCACCTCCCTGACCGGGGATCGAACTTATGCTGCAGTAGCTGCAAATAGCTTCACAGTGCTGCACTCAAACCCTTGCACCACTGGGGAGGCCACCCAGATTGCTTTTTTATATGGTGTTTTGCAATCATCCCAGGCCTGGTAGGTTCATCATCAATACTCGCATATGAAAAGATAATTTTGGAGCCTAGGATATTTTACAGGCCTTTGCTGCTGAATCAGGACAGATCAGCTTTCTCTCTCAGAATTAATTCCTCTGGCTGTCTCCTCCCTCTGTCATCCAGCCCTCAGAGTGAAGACACCCTTATAGACCCTGGCCACACGTGCCCCCATTTACATATATACATGTAATGGCAGGAAGACCACAGAGCAGGTTTTCTGATCCAGCAGACAGGGTAAAGGAGGAGGGAATCCAAGAGCCCTCAGTGGCTTTTGCAGGCTTTTATTGGAATTACCAGGTACACGGCAGGCAGGGGTGCTGGGGGGCCAGGAGGCTGGAAGGCCTCCCGGTCTCCAGCAAGTCTTCATTCTTTCCGGGCTCTTCGGCCTTCTCTCATATTCTCTCTGCTTCTCTCGTGGTTCTGCTTCTGCTTCTTCTTCTGCTGGCGTCCCCATGATGCCGCCCTTAAAAGCCCAGTCTTAGCCGAAGTGAATCCCATCTACATATGCCCACATCCTATTCCAGGTGCCCGCCATCAGGCATGCATTCAGGATCCTAGGGTTCCGTCATCTATCCTAATGGCAGGAGGGCAGAAAAGCCTGATGCTTTTACCTTACCCTACAATCCACCCCTTCAGGGTTTTCTGCCAGTCTATACAAGTCATTTACGTTTCTCTTGGCAATAGAACACTGCAGCCATGGCCCACAAAAGCAAATGAAATACATCACAATATAACAAAATACAACAGAACAAATTAGTCCAGGCACGGCACCAACCTAGTGGCAAAAGACAGTTACTGGCACCAGCACATGAGCCACCAAATCTGCTGCCAAAGGCACTGCTCATACAAGGGAGGGTACTCACTCACAGCATCTGCTGTAATACACTAGGAGCCATCAGGCTTCCTGGCCTTCTCCAGCTGTAGTGTAAGCCACAAGCTGCACACCACATCCACCCCCAGGATGCACTCACTCCTGGATTGGCAATTCTGTACTCTTTGCGGGTAATCGCCCAACCCTCAGTGTTTCTGACTGCAGTCACTCCAACACTCGGCTTTCATAGCCACCAATGCAACACGCAGACCCCTGCACTCAGGCCAACCCATTGCATAAGCACAAGGGTCAGGGATCTGTGGATGCACGCTCCACATGAGGCCTCTCTTGGGTCCCCTCTTAGGCTTGGGCTCCACTACAAGCCACATTCCCCACCTGTCCCCCAAGGACCAGTTCCTCAGCTCCTCACCCTCACTTAACAATGAGCAGGGCATCACCCACAGCTGATTTTAAGAGACTCACTGGCCTTCTTTAGCCTACCTAGTGCTTAACAGCCACTCAGAGCTTCTCAATCTCAGTACCAGCTTTTGCTTTCTCAGTTGGCTTTTTCTCTGCCTGGCTGCAGAGAACTTGGCGAGGACTTCCTCCCTCAGCCAACTGTGGGCTCTTAGACCAAGGCCCACTGGCCATGCCTTGATTTTAAATGATAACATCCACCCCCAGGGTCCCCAAAACATATTAAACTTGCCAAGGTCCTCCCCCTTCTGGCGGGATTGTTAGTCCATTAGTCCAAGTTCATCGGCTTTTCCCTTTGTCCACACTGGTGAGCTCTGAAGAATGGTCCTTTCTTCCCCAATGATTCTTGCTGCCTCGGGGGTCATTGGCTGGTCCTCTTGGCTGTCTCCTCCTCTAGGCGAGGTCTCATCCTGTAGCTCCTGGATCTTGTCCACCCCCTGTGCTGCCCTGGCACCTCCAGCGCTGTCACAGGCTCAGTCTGCTACTCTTCAGTCCCTCCTGAGTCTTCGGAGCGCTCCATTCCCATCTGCATGGATCATCTTGCACTTACGCCAAATGTAAGGGGCAGGAGGACACGGAACAGGATTTCTATGATTCTATGCAGATGGGGTAAAGGAGGAGAGAGTCCTGAGCCCTTGGTGGATTTTGCAGGCTTTTATTAGGATTTACCAGGTACACAGCAGGCAGGGGTACTGGGGGGCTGAGGGGCTGTGAGGCTGGCAGGGTTCCCAGCCCCCAGCAAGTCTTCACTCTTTCTGGGCTCTCTAGTGTTCTCTGGTGGTTCTGCTTCTGCTTCTCTGCTTCTGCTGGTGTCCCTGTGACACCGCCCTTAAAAAGCCCAGTCTTAGCACAGGTGAATCCCATCTACCTATGCCCACACCCTATTCCAGGTGCCCGCCATCAGGCATGCATTCGGGACCACAGGGTTCCTTCATTTATCCTGATGGCGGGAGGGCAGAAAAGCCTGATACTTTTACCTTACCCTACAACGCATGTCCAGTGCTTCCTGGGCCCGAGTGTCCATAATTACAGGGCAAGACCTCAGGCCCTGATCAGACATGCTAATGACAGGAAGACATTAAAAAGCTGATAATTTGGGCCTCCCCGGTGGCGCAGCGGTTGAGCACTGGGTTGCGAAGCTGCCCGCGGCCTCTGCGGTGCCGGTTCGATCCCCCGCTGCTCCCCGGCCACCGGAGGAGGGTCCCACATGGAGCGCAGACCTCTCCTGCCGCCCGCTGCTCCCCTCAGCAGTGTACTTCTGTCCTTCTGCCTGCTCTGCTCCCCGCTCTGGCTCTGGTGAATTCTCTCACCCTCCCACGCTTCTGACTGTACCCAGTGCATGTATAAACCAACCAAACAAATAAAAAAAAAAAAATGCCTAAAAAAAAGGCTGATAATTTTGTTTATCCTACATATGGTCTTGAGGACCATTTTTCTCAGAACACATCAAGGTTATGGTAACCATTGTAGCATCTCAGCAAATCCTGATTGAATGAATAGATGAATGGATGAGATGAGTGTGCTCAAAACTCTAAGACTGGTGGTAGCACTCAGCTATGCCCTCAGCTAGGCTCTCCGGTGGTGCTTCCATGTAAATTTAAAATACTTTTACTCCTTGTTTACTTTCTTGACAGTCTGTTCTCAGTGATGTAGAAATATTAAATGGTTGTATTGTTTTCTCTCTGTTCTTTGAGTCCTCTCCTCTTCTGTTTTTAACTGTTGGGTTTTTTTTTTTTTTAAATAAGAAAAGGCGTTAGAAAAAAATTAATGGATGCTTTTTTTTAATGGATGCTTCTACAATCTAAGACACTGATGCCCTCTGGGTGCAGGGGCCCAAATGCTGACTCTCTTGTCAAATGCATGTATGCATAGTTTTAAGAATTTTTTTTGGAGGGGCGGAGCAACATGGCGGCGAGGAGACGCTGCCAGTAAGATCTCCCATTAAAAAAAGTTAATAGGGAGGAAAAGCGGCAGGTCCCAGTGAGAACTGGGACACGGAAGATAAACGGACGACTCCAGCAAACTACCCGAAGAAGAAAGTGGCCATAAAAGAGGACTAGAAGGGAGGGAAGCGCAGAACCCTGCTCCCCTCCCCCGCCCACAGAGGCGGCACTCTCCGACCGGCAGAGAGGAGGAAACAACAAACCAAAACGGCCCACAAGAACAAACGACGCAGCAAGCGGGACTGTGCGTGGAAAGGAACTAGTGCAGCCACCACACCCAGTGAACGGGAGCTGAGGCGAACCCTGCAGGATCCGCAGCGGCGGCGGTGAGCGAACGGCTCCGGGCGCCAATAGAGAAGAACAAAGACCCCGGGAGACGCGCACACAGCCCGGGCTGCCGGTAAGCCTGCGCGGAAAGGGGCGCACTCAGCGCACTTGAAAAGCAAGTGCAGACCTGGATCGCGGCTGCCCAGGTCCCCGCGCCTGCGACCTAGGCTTGCGGGGAGACGCACGGAGGTCCTCACTGAGGTGAAGGTCCCTCCCTGAGTGAGCAGGAACCAGGCGCCCAGGCACGGGAGCGGTGCAAAAGGCGCCATTCCCGCGCCACTGAACTGGGCTACAGCCCGCGTCCTGGAACTGAGGGCTTTGAACTGAGACCCGGGGCACGAAAATTCGGGGCGTGGTTTCTCCACGACGGTGGGGCACAAGGCAGACACAGCACCCCAAAGCTGTTGAGGTGTACCCTCCCATTCCCGCTCTGTTCTCTGTCCCACGGGGTGGGGGGAGGCGAAAAACAGCCCCCCAAGGACAATAGGAGAGATCTCTGGCGCCACCTAGCGACCAGGAAAAAAAAAAGTCACTAACACCCTATAAAACAGGACATTTCTTAAGACTGCTTGAAAAGGGCAGAAGGTTTCTGGAGGACCCAGTGGCCAGCTGGGAAGTTATTCCACGCCAGGCCCCTTCCGACCAGCAGTCTGAGCCCACAGAGGGAGCAGGCACCCACGTCCGGGGCAGACCGGGTGCGCAGAAGAGTGTGCCTGAAACCGGAGGCGCAGGGACTGCATCCCGCTTCGCCATTTGAGAACAGGGACATTTCTTCAGTAAAAACTGCCTAAAACCAGCAGAAATCTCCCCCAGAAGACAGAGATGGCTCCTGGAAGAGCCAGAGGGGAGCGGAGAAGTTCACCCAAGATGTCAGTCAGTCCGAGCAACACAGTGTCCCAACGCATACGACAAATTAGAAAACAGACAGTAGGGAGTAGAAGAACCACACGCAACCTAAAAACTCCTCAGGAAAGAAGCACACCACAAAAAGAAAACCACTCCCCAGATTGCAACGACAGCAACTTGGAAGAACTTCTGAGCCTTCCAGAAAGAGAATTTAAAATTGCCATGATTAAAAAAGTGATAGATCAGAAGAAGGAAATTGAGTCCCTAAAGAGGGAAGTAAGAGAAATGCAGGAGATCAAAGAATTAATGGAGGAACTAAAGAACTCTGGGAAAAGCAATGAAAGCAGAATAGATGAAATGGAAGAACGAATAAGTAATCTTGAAGACACAGAAATAAAAAGAACCAAAACAGAAAAGGAAAGAGAAGTACGAAGGAAAAAGAATAAAGAAAGACTTCGAGAACTATCTGACTCCATGAGGAAAGGAAATATAAGAGTTATAGGAATTCCAGAAGGAGAGGAGAGAGATGTAGGAACAGAGAAAATATTCATGGATATAATTGAAGAGAACTTCCCAAATGAGAAGAAGGAGCTGAAAATTGATATACAAGAAGCAAGAAGAACACCAAACTTCCACGACGAAAGGAAAAACACAGCAAGACACATAATAGTAAAGCTCCCAAGAATCCAGGACAAGGAAAAAATAATGAAGCTGACAAGAGGGAAGAAACAGATAACATTCAAAGGAAAGCCAATCAGGCTGACATCAGACTTCTCTGAAGAAACACTACGGGCAAGGAGAGAGTGGAGGGACATAGTCAACAGACTCCAAGAAAACAGATGCCAACCAAGAATACTCTATCCCGCAAAGCTCTCTTTCCTCCATGAAGAAAGAATATGGACCTTCCCAGACAAAGAGAAACTCCGGAATTTCATTGCGACTAAACCCCCACTCCAAAAAATACTACAAGGAATCCTAAAGCCAGAACCTCAGAGGGACGAATAACAACGAAAGAAGACCAAAAAAAAAAAAATGTTATTAAAAGAATAAATAAATAAAATCAAAGGAAAGACAAACATAATGGCAAATACAGATGCTAACATATCAATATTAACTCTAAATGTAAATGGACTAAACTCTTCAATAAAAAGACACAGAGTTGCAGCCTGGATTAAGAAACAAAACCCAACCTTTTGCTGTCTCCAGGAAACACATTTAGCTACAAAAGATAAAAATAGGCTCAAAGTCAAAGGATGGAAAACAATCCTACAAGCAAATGGGCCAAAAAAGAAAGCAGGAACAGCTATACTTATATCAGATAAAACAGACTTCAAACTCAAAAAAATAAAAAGAGACCCCAATGGTCACTACATTATGATTAAGGGGACAATACTTCAAGAAGAAATAACACTCATTAACATATACTCACCAAACGAAAGAGCACCAAAATATATCAGACAACTGTTGTCCTCTCTGAAAACAGACATCAGAGAAAACACATATGTAGTGGGAGACTTCAACACACCACTATCAACAATGGATAGATCAACAAGACAAAAAATAAGTAAAGAAACTAAAGCTCTAAATAAGGACCTAGAGCATTTGGGCTTAACAGACATCTATAGAACACTAAACCCAAAAAAAACGGAGTACACATTTTTCTCAAGCGCACACGGATCATTCTCCAGGATCGATCACATACTGGGGCACAAGACAAACATCAACAGATACACCAAGATTGAAATCATACCAACCATCTTTTCTGACCACGAAGGCATCAAACTAGAAATAAATCATAAAAAGAAGGCAAGGAACTATCCTACCTCATGGAGATTAAAAGCCACACTACTGGAAGACCACTGGACTAACGAGGAGATCAAAGAAGAAATTAAAAAATTCTTTGAATTGAATGACAAGGAGGACACCAATATCCTAAATGTATGGGATGCAGCAAAAGCAGTAATAAGAGGAAAATATATAGCAATAGAAGCTCACATCAAAAAACAAGAAAGAACTCAAAGAAACAACCTAATCTCGAAGCTCAAAGATCTAGAAAAAGAACAACAAAAAAACCCCAGAACCAGTAGAAGAAAAGAAATAATAAAAACCAAAGCAGAAATAAATGAAATTGAAACTAAAAAAACAATCCAAAAGATCAATGAAACCAAGAGCTGGTTCTTTGAAAAAATAAATAAAATAGACAAACCCCTAGCCAGGCTCACAAAGGAAAAAAGGGAGAAAGCACAAATACACAGAATCATAAATGAAAGAGGAGAAATCACAACGGACACAGCAGAAATCAAAAGAATAATCAGTAACTACTATGAACAGTTATATGGAAACAAGTTCAACAATCTAGAGGAGATGGACAAATTCCTACAACTCTACAATCACCCAAAGCTAGATAAAGAAGAAATAGAACACCTAAACAGACCAATTACAAGCAGCGAAATTGAAATGGTAATTAAAAACCTCCCCAAAAACAAAAGCCCAGGACCTGATGGATTTACAAATGAATTCTACCAAACATTCAGAGACGAATTAGTGCCTATCCTTCACAAACTCTTCCAAAAAATTGAGAAGGAAGGGACAATACCAAACACGTTCTATGAAGCCAATATTACACTAATACCAAAACCGAATAAGGACAACACAAAAAAGGAAAACTATAGGCCAATCTCCCTAATGAACACTGATGCAAAAATCCTCAATAAAATTTTAGCTATCAGAATCCAACAATGTATCCATAAGATAATTCACCACGACCAAGTTGGATTCATTCCAGGGGCACAAGGATGGTTTAACATCCGAAAATCAATCAACGTTATCCAACACATCAACAAAAAGAAATATAAAAACCATATGATAATATCAATAGATGCTGAGAAAGCTTTCGACAAAGTGCAACACCCATTCATGATAAAAGCCCTTGAAATTCTTGGGATACAAGGAACATACCTCAACATCATAAAGGCCATCTATGACAAGCCAACAGCCAGTATCATTCTCAATGGTGAAAAGCTGAAAGCAATTCCATTAAGATCTGGAACAAGACAAGGATGTCCACTCTCACCACTGCTTTTCAATATAATACTGGAAGTCCTAGCCAGAGCAATAAGACAAGAGAAAGACATCCAAGGAATCCAAATAGGAAAAGAAGAAGTCAAACTATCACTATTTGCAGATGATATGATAATATACATAGAGAACCCCAAAATCTCCACAGAAAAACTAATTCAACTCATCAATCAATTCAGTAAAGTGGCAGGATACAAAATCAACACGCAAAAGTCAGTAGCCTTCCTATACACAAACAATAAATCTGAAGAAGAAGAAATCAAAAAAACCACCCCTTTTATTATCGAAACAAAAAAAATCAAATATTTGGGAATAAATCTAACAAAAGAGGTAAAGGACCTATACAAAGAAAACTATAAAACACTGTTAAAAGAAATAGAAGAAGACACAAAGAAATGGAAAGACATCCCCTGCTCATGGATTGGAAGAATAAACATTATTAAAATGGCCATCCTACCAAAAGCAATATACAGATTCAATGCTATTCCAATCAAAATCTCAATGGCATTCTTCAAAGAAATAGAACAATTATTGATGAAATTCATATGGAATCACCAAAAACCCCGAATAGCCAAAGCTCTACTGAAAAAAAAAGAAGGAAATGGAGGCATCACACTCCCAGACTTCAAACTATACTACAAAGCCATAATCATCAAAACTGCATGGTATTGGAACAAGAACAGACATACAGACCAATGGAATCGAATAGAAAATCCAGAAATAAACCCACAGATTTATGGTCAACTAATCTTTGACAAAGGAGCAAAGACTATGCATTGGAGCAAAGAAAGTTTGTTCAATAAATGGTGCTGGGAAAACTGGGTCGCTACATGCAAAAGAATGAAGCTTGACCACTACCTCACACCATACACAAAAATCAACTCAAAATGGATTAAAGAACTAGACATAAGACCTGAAACCATAAAATACATAGAAGGAAATATAGGTGAAACACTACGGGATTTGCACATCAAAGACATCTTTACAGACACATCACCCAAAGCAGTGATAGTGAAGGCAAAGATAAACAGCTGGGACTACATCAAATTAAAGAGCTTCTGCACAGCAAAAGAGACAATAACAAAAACAAAGAGAAACCCCACCAACTGGGAGAACATTTTTGCACCCAACACTAATGATAAAGGACTGATCACAAAAATCTGCAAAGAGCTGATGAGACTCAGCAACAACAAAGAAAATAATCCAGTCAAAAAATGGGCAGAAGAGCTAAAAAGAAACTTCTCTGAAGAGGAAATGCAAATGGCCAACAGACATATGAAAAAATGTTCAACATCACTTGTAATCAGGGAAATGCAAATCAAAACTACCATGAGATACCATCTCACACCAGTGAGAATGGCACATATTAAAAAAACTAGCAACAACAAATGTTGGCGAGGATGTGGAGAAAAAGGAACTCTTGTGCACTGTTGGTGGGAGTGCAAACTGGTCCAACCACTATGGAGAGCTGTGTGGAGATTTCTGGACCTACTAAACATAGAGCTTCCATATGATCCAGCAATTCCACTCCTAGGTATTTACCCAAAGGACACAGAAACATCAATTCCAAAGAGCACCTGCACTCCTATGTTTATAGCAGCACTGTTTACAATAGCTAAGCTTTGGAAACAACCCAAATGCCCAAAATAGATGACTGGATCAAGAAGATGTGGTACATATATACCATGGAATATTACTCAGCATTCAAAAAAGATAAACACATGCAATTTGCAGCAACATGGATGGCACTGGAAGGGATCATGCTCAGCGAAATAAGCCAAAAAGAAAAAGAAAAATACCGGATGGTCTCACTCATAGCAGGAATCTAGAAAACTTAAATAAGGGACCAGGAAAATGAATATAAGAAAGTGAAAATCAAAATCAACAAAAAACTATGAACCAGAGACACTTTTTGGGGGTGGGGGGCGTTAGGGGAAGGATTGGGGTCAGAATGGGGCGTTTGCAATTGTATGGGGGAATATAAAAATAAAATTTAATATTTAAAAAAAAAAATAAATAAAATAAAATTTAAAAAAAAAAAAAAATTCAATTTCGTTACTATGAATAGGCCAAGACAGGAAAACAGAGAGTGATTAAAAATAAATTTATCTGTCAAATAAGAAGGTAACTAATACTTAGTTATTTGTTTTCTGTTCGCCTTGCTCATTTGAGGAACTGAATTAATCGCTTTATATCTTTCCTTCTTGTGTGCATGCGAGTATGTGTATGCACATGTGTGTAATTCATTTTATTACAATAAAATGTTATCAAAATAAAAAAAAAAAAAAAAGAATTTTTTTTAAAGATTTATTTATTTATGCATACAAGAGCTGGGGTACAGGCCAGAGATGCAGGGGGCTTAGAGGATTCACCAGAGACAGAGTGGGAAACAGAACAGGCAGATCTCCCGAAATACACTGCTGAGGGGAGCAGCTGGCGAGACCGGAGAGGTCTGCTTCACCATGTGGGTTGCTCCCTGGCTGGCTGGGGATCAAACTCTTGCTGCAGATTGCTTCATAGTGAAGTGCTTAAACCCTTGCACCACCAGGGAGGCCCGTTCTCTTTTTTTTTTTTTTGACTGGTGCATGATGGGAGGGTAATTTTCTCAAGTCCTTTATTCTGCAGAGCTCCTTCATATAGTAGGTATAGGGTAAGTGAAAAAGCATCCGGCTTTTCTGCCCTTCTGCCATTAGGATAGATGATGGATCCCTGTGGTCCTGAATGCATGCCTGATGGCGGGCACCTGGAATAGGGTGTGGGCATAGGTAGATGGGATTCACCGGGACTGGGCTTATAAGGGTGGCGTCCCAGGGACACCAGCAGAAGCAAAGAGAACAAAAGAACGAAACAGCAGAGAAGCAGAAGCCATGAGAGAAGGTCCGAGAGCCCAGAAAGAGTGAAGACTTGCTGGGGGCTGAAAGGCCTGCCAGCCTCCTGGCCCTCCGGCACTCCTGCCTGCTGTGTACCTGGTAAATCCAAATAAAAGCCTGAAAAGCCACTGAGGCCTCCAGGACTCTTCTCCTTACCCCATCTGCTCGGATCATAACCTACTCAGTGTCCTATCCTGCCCTTACAGGAGGTCTGCTCCAGCTAAATGTCCCCCAACACACTTATTTATTTTTTATTATATATTTTTTAATTTATATATTCCCCATACAATTGCACCCCCCTTATTTTGGCCCCATCCCTCCTTTCCCCGCTCCTCCCGCCATAGTGTGTCTCTGGTTTATAGTCCAACACCCTTTTAGATCCCACTTTTGGTGGGAACCTACCTATCAAGCTCAAGGTCTCAGAGCCCCTCACAGGGTCACCAGCCCTTCTGTATAGACAGATAAGGGGGATGAAACAGCAAAATGACTCAAACTAAGCTACTTCGGAAGTGTCCACATACACTTGTCAAAGAAGATTTTTAGTTATGTCAGTTTAAAGAGGTTCCTCTCCACGAAAAAAGGAAAAAAGCCTAAGTATAAAACTGGATGAAATTATCAAAATCAACCATTGCAGGGCACTAAACATCCTCACTCAAAACAATCAATCTTCCCTATACCCCTTCTCTGATTTTCTGTCCTTTGTCCATTGTATTCAAATCACTACCAGGTGCTATGATGGTAGAAGTTAAACTAATCCCTTTATGGTGGCATTGATAAGTATGAATGATGTTAAGATGTAGCCTATTCAGAAAATGTTTACTAGTCCTCCAAAGCTGCATTATTTAAAAAATAAAAATAAAGGAAAAAACGATCATTTTAAGTACTATTGTGAATCAATAAGGCAGATGTTTTAATTAGAAAAAGAAAGGGTCCTTTTAGTTGGTCTTAAAGCTATCATTTACTCAAGTTGCTGCTGCTTCTAAAAATATTAAAATCGGCTATAGGAGACTGGCTTTGGGGCCTGGAAAAGAAGACAGTCCTGCTGGTGGGAAGCTGTGTGAATTCCTCTAAAGTGACCCAAATGACTGTGAAGATTATGTTGTCACAATGAACACAAAATACATGGCATTTTCTGAAAACAAATGAAAGAGTAAATAGAAATCTCACACTCGGGCTACCAGGTGGATTTAAACAAGTAACAGCTGCTCAATTTGACCAGCAGAAACCGGAGGCCATTGTAAAGCTAGCTATTGCTGGATGCTACCAAAACCCTTCACAGAAGAACTTGGATGCAGAGCTGATCTCTTCCCATATGAGGATATACCAGAAGACAGACTTAAGACTTAGTGAAAAGGGGCCTTCCTGATGGCACAAGGGTTAAAGACACGGTGCTATCAAGCTATCGCCAGCCACTGCTGCCTGAGTTCCATCCCCAGCCAGGAGTTAAGCCACATGGCAGCAGACCTCTCCTGTCTTACCCGCTGCTCTCCTCAGCAGTGTATTTCAGTCACTCGCCTGTTCTACTCCCCACTCTGTCTCTGGTAAATCCTCTCACCACCCCCCTACATCTCTGGCTACACCCCAGTTCTTAAATACATAAATAAATCTTTAAAAAAAAGATATAGTGAAGATCTTCTGCAACCACAGAGTACCCAGATGTCTAGATGAGTAGACAGTAGGAGAAACAGGCTTACCCCAAGATCTTCTTGCACCTGGAGGTTATCAGCTATAGGGGAATGAAAATAACAGAAAATAACAGATGTGATTGAAACTTATTGATAAATTTATCCCAACCTGCAAATCAGAGTCAAACAACTGCTGTGTTTTGACAATAAACCTATTACAGGTGTTGAAAATTTGTAGGAAAAGGTATATTTTGTTTGTAGGAAAAGGTTTAGGAAAAGGTATATATAAAAGGATATTCCTTCATTAGGAAATTGCAATAAAGTACATTATTTTATAGAATTTCCTTATTATATAATTGTTACAAATGATAAGAATAAAATTATGTGGTTAATAAAAATAAAATTTAAACATTAAAATCTATTTTTGTACTTGCAGGGTCAAGAACAGGGAACAGAGCAGGATTTCTGATCCAGCAGACCGAGTAAAGGAGGAATCAGAGTCCTCAGTGGTTTTTGCAGGTCTCTTATTCAGATTCAACCAGGCACATGGCTGGCAGGGGTGCTAGGGGGCCGGGAGACTGACAGTCCTCCCAGCCCCCAGCAAATCCTCACTCTATCTGAGCTCTCTGCTTCTTCTTCTCTCAGCTTCTGTTCGTTCTTGGTTTTGCTGGCTGTCCCCGCGACGCCGCCCTTATAAACTCAGTCTCTCAGCCCAGGTGTACCCACTTCAGGTGCCCGCCATCAGGTACACATTCAGGACCACAGGGTTCCCTCATCTATCCTAATGGCGGGAGGGTAGAAACGCCTGATCCTTCTACCTTACCTGTAGTACTTAAGTTAAGAGAATTATAATAATTTTTTGAGATATTTGACACATTCTGAGATAATTGGAGACTTTCTGGTGCATCACAAAGCCAGGCGTTGATAGTCCCCTGCACTAAATGATTTGGTAGTTGTAAGGTCAGGAAAGAGACAGGGCAGGTTTTCTATGATCCAGCAGACCAGGTAAAGCAGGAATCAGAGTCCTCAGTGGCTTTTGCAGGCTTTTTATTTAGATTACCAGGTACCAGGTACATGGCAGGCAGGGGTGCTGCGGGGGCTGGGATAATACCAGGCCTCCCAGCCCCCAGCAGGTCTTCACTCTGGGCTCTCCGGCCTTCTCTTGGCTTCTGCTTCTCTTGCTTCTCTCTCGGCTTCTGCTGGCTTCCCCATGACGCCGCCCTTGAAAGCCCAGTCAAATCCCATCTACCTATGCCCACACCCTACTCCAGGTGCCCGCCATCAGGCATGCATTCAGGACTGCAGGGTTCCATCATCTATCCTAATGGCGGGAGGGCAGAAAAGCCTGATACTTTTTACCTTACCCTACAGTAGTGTTTTGAAAACTTACATGTCAAGGAACTTCCAAAACAAGACCAAATGCCCAATTTCTCTCTCCAGAACTGTGGTTCTAATCCTTAAATTCTTCTTATTGTTTTTTTTTTTTTGTGTGGGACCCTCGCCAGCAGCCGGGGATCGAACTGGCGCTGCAGAGGCTGCAGAGGCTGCAGGCAGCCTTGAAACCACAGCGCTCACCGCTGCGCCACCAGGGGAGGCCCCTTATTGGGTTTCATGGAAGTTACATATAACAACAAAGCTATACACTATAATTGCTAGAGGTACTACAAATTAGTGTCTTTTTCTTTGATAAACTTAACGTCATTCAGAAATTTGAGTTGCATAAATAAATCAACGGGTTCCGAGCGCCACCTGCTGGTGTAATATTTAAACACATGATTATAGTTTTTCCTGACTATAGGTAATATAGGCTGGTCTCATAATTTTCACCAAAAATCAAAACAATAAAATTAACTTACAGACAAAGGAATTGAGATATATATAGCTATATATATATACACAGACATACAAATTTGTGTTTAATTTTCCTGGAATAACTCAGAAACTTCTAAAGTAAAAATCACTGGACTCAGAAAACCTGACCAATTTCTAGCCATGTTACCTGGACAAATTTTAAGTGTCACTTAGCCCAGGTCCTTAATCTGAAAAATGTGGGTTAAAAGCACTGTTTTTTGATGACATGATACTATAGCAAGCTGAAGTAGCATGCAAAAGTGCTAAGGGTGAAGAAGTGAACGCAGAGGGGGAATTTGCTTACTCTGATCCTAAATCCTACGAAATAAGATTGCAGTTTGTGGAAAAATAAGAGAAGGTACAAATAAGACAATAGAAGACATTGTACAAGGGAAGTAGGTAAGAAAATAACACTAAAATCTAGACTTAGAAAAGAAAACCAAGAGAGGTCCACAGGGTAGGAGATGATTAGACACTCATCTCAGAGACTGTCATGTGATGACAGTGTCACAAATGTGGATAAATGTACATGTCAAATGTGTCAAGGTACCACAAGGCTGGGTGTGCACTAGGTTGTCAATAAACATTGAAAAGTCCATGACAAAAGAGCAAAGAAATCAGTAGGAGTCAAAGTCCTTATGAAATATGAAAGATAAATACCACAAGGAGGAACAGAGGACCATATAGAAAGATTTTATCAAAGCCAGTGGGATTTTGCTTAAGGATAGCAATATCACAATCTCTCTCTCTCCCTTTCTCTCTCCCTTCCATATATATGAAGCATCCCAAAAATCTTAGTGTAGTTTTAAGTTTTAATAATTCCCAAATTATAAACACTACTAACTTGCAAAATGTAAGTTTAACTATTAAAAAATTATTTTCCCTTATTAGCTTTGTGGGTTTTAAAATATAAATTTCTAGTATCTGTCAATGTTTGCCATTGAGGGACTCAGTATATTACTTCAGACAAGATTTATTAAGAGCACCCAACCTACTAAGATTAACTATAGGACCCCAGCAACTGTGGGAATGACTTTAATTCTTTCACAGAATTATTTGATACAGAAGGTTAAGTCTCCTTTCCCTTACAGTATTACCAACTTCAACCAGGCACACATTCACACATACACAAGTGCATGGAGAGACCAATTCAATAGAGTTGAACTTGGGAAAGCTTCCAAGTTTGTTCCTGGAGGGACACAAAACAGCTGGTCAACTATTAAGACATAGCACTGTTTCAATTTCAAAAAATAAGATCATACTCCTGGGAAAATTTGGTAAATGGCCCAAGTAATAGTTTCGATTCCCTGGTTTTAACTTGTCCTACTCCCTGTAAAAAGAAGTCAACTACATTAAAAATATTTAAATACACTACAGTCAATTTTACTTCATATATGGTATATATGCTATATATTGTGTCAGTATATTGTTTATTATGTATTGTTAAATATGAAACATCTTCTTATAAAAGTACAAAAACTGAGGCTATGCTATTTTTAGCATGTGTTCAGGGTATTAGAGCAGAATAAAAGCAAGGACTCTACTCTCAGGCTATCTGGGTTCAAAATGTAATTCTCCTACTTACTTGCTGGGTAATCTTTGGTTACTCAACCACTTTGAGGCTCAACTTCTACTATTACAAGATAGGAATAATAATAATACTCCTTATAGGATCATGAGGAGGATTTAAAGAGATAACAAGGAAACGCAATGCAGCAAAAAGTATGCCTTTTCTTATATAATTCACTGAAACTTCTTCCATCATCCATCTCCTCTTCCTTTCTTCCTTATCCACATATTAACCTGGACTGCCTCAAAATACTGTGAAGTGGGAAGTGAAACCTAACTTGCCCATGAATTCACTTTAGAAAAGGGCAATTTATTTACCTCCTACCTCTTATGTCCTTTCCCTATGGAAGAATTTAGGAACAAAATGGAGATAATTAACTTCATCTGATTTTCAGCACGCTCTAAGTATATTTGAGATCTATGTCTACACACTGGAATAGACTTTAGATGTTATTATCTAGTTCTTAAACCAAAAAGAAATATGCATGTATTGCCTTTATTTTTAAGATTTATTTATTTATTTATTTATTTATTTATTTATTTATACAAGCACTGGGTACAGTCAGAAGCACGGGAGGGTGAGAGAATTCACCAGAGTCAGAGCGGGGAACAGAACAGGCAGACAGACGAAATACACTGCTGAGGGGAGCAGCGGGCGGCAGGAGAGGTCTGCGCGCCATGTAGGACCCTCGTCTGGTGGCCAGGGATCGAACCAGTGCTGCAGAGGCTACGGGCAGCTTCGCAACCCAGCGCTCAACCACTGCACCACCGGGAAAGCCCTATGCATGTATTTTTGGCAAGCCAAATTCTTATTCCTTGGTGTTCCCTAGACACAAATAAAATGGAGATTATTAAAAGGTTAAAATATTTTTTCAGATTGCAACTATTATGCCAGTTTTAACTAATTAACCCTTACATTGAATTAATGACAGGGTTAATTAGCTCAAGCTGGATACATCCTGCATCTAAAGAATTAACAAGCTTTTTTTAAAATAATTTTTTATAAGATTTTATTTATTTATACAAGAACTGGGGTACAGACCAAAGGTGCGGAAGGGTGAGAGAATTTCACCAGAGAGTGAGGAGCAGAACAGGCAGATAGATTGAAGACACTGCTGGGGGGAGCAGCGGGCGAGACAGGAGAGGGCATTGATGATTAGAGCCATTCTTTTGCCATCTTGTGGTTTCATTCCCACACTACAATATGTTAGATAGATTTCTATAAAAGCTAGATATGTGTCCATCTATGTAACTTTCGTGTATCTTGTCATAGTCTTTAAAGGTATCACTTAAAACTACCTTTTGTCCTCAAAATGCCAGGTATTTAAATGTATCCCTTTGAAAGGGAGAGTGGTGATGACACAAGACGTTATAAGGAGCAGCTGAATTTACAGAGGAAGGCACAATTCTGTGGATTTCTTACTTAAACCCATATCCTCTGCAAGTATCATTCCTGGTTTTTATCAGGGCAACTGATGACATTTTTGGACGTACCATCAACACAATTCAGACTATTTAACTTGAAGAATAAGTGTAGGTGTGGTGTGGTGTTGTTACTGCGTTAATTTTGCATTTTCATATCCAGCTGGCCATTTTCTTTTTTTTTTCTTTTTTTTTTTTTTTTGTGGGTCCCTCGCGGTGGCAGGGGAACAAACCAGCACGGCAGTGGTTGCGGGCAGCGCTCAACCGCTCAACTGCTGAGCCACCAGGAGAGCCCCTCCAGCTAGCCATTTTCTTCAACTCCCTCATTTCATCCAAGTGCTGACAAGGAGAGGGTGTGAAGTTTACCCTCATCTGCATTGGTTGGGGAGACACGAGTGCAGGGTACAAATGCCAAGATCAATAGAGTCTTTCAGTCTCTAATTTCTGGTTTAAATTCCAGATTTAAAGCATAATCTTAATTACACAGTATATGTAAAACAAAAATTTTTGTTTCCATGACTTCAAAAAGGACTACCAGAGATAACCTCTGATGCTAAAATAGAAACCAGCACTGAGAGCAGCAAGGTGAAAATGTTCCCATAAAACTCTAACTCAACATTGAACTGCAGGCATATCCATTCTTAAATAATGCTGTGCTTTTTCTCAGAGGCAATGTCAGAGATGAATTCACTAGGAAAGATGTCCTAGCCTGCATCAGTTAACTATGTTAGCAAATATTTGACTAAGTAATCTGTATCAGTTAACTGAGAAACAAAGCATGCCAAAACTTATTGGCCTAAAATAATAATTCTGCAGGTCAACAGTTAGGGCTGGGGTCAGCCAGGTAATTCTGATCTTCACTGGGTTCACATATGAACCTAGGAATTTTGAAAATTCCCATACTGGGCTGGGAAAACTGGTCTCTGCTATTCACGGTCTCTCCTCTAGCAAGCTAGCCCAGGCTTAGTTTCATGCTATCTGGACAGGTTTCCAGGGTCCTGTAAGCTAAAATCAACAATTAAAATGGTATCCCTTACCCTGTTCTCAAGTAAGTGGTGCAAGCCAAAAGCCAAGGACAGATGGACTATCATTGTGAAGAAGCTACATCAGCAACAAGCTGTCTCCCGGCAAATAAAACTCCCAGTGCCCAGAAGTTAAAGCCACTGAAGTGGCTTCCCGCTGCAGGGTGGCCTGGGTGCTGCCCAGAGGCAGTGCTCCTGCAGCTGCCACCACTTTCAGCGCAGTGCACACCAGCTACTGTCTAAAACACACTGAGGCAGCGGGACAGGAAACCACCGCTGCTTCTCAGCCTTCAGTCACTTCCACATGGGGGTGGCAAAGGCAAAGCTGGTCATGGCCCTCTGCTTATGCCATAGGCTCATTTCAATTTGAATACTTACAAATTTGTTCCCATTCAGTTTAGGACAGTGATATAATACAGCAGACTCCCAAAGTTACCAAGAAACTAATTATTTCCAGGAAAATGTAATCATTTTACCAAATTTTCTGCACAATAACAATCCTGTTTGAACCTCTCACCATATTGTAAATTAATGCCATAGGCTGTATCTGGAAATTGATAATTAACTTCAAATTCTCATCTAAAAACAATACATTCTAGTGGAGAAAGCTGTGAATGAGAAATCAGATAAAGCAATTGCATTTTGGTTCCATTTATGACTCCTTAGGATGCTATGTTCACTATCAAACCGAAGGACCATGCATTAATCTGAATTTACAAACTCCACTCAATCAAAATAAAAGGAACTAAGGAGAGGCAAGAAGTAGAGGGTGATGAGAGAGGTAGTTGGCAAATTTTTCTTAAATATTTGTATTAGAAGGTAGACTGATAAAATACAAAGAACTGACTTGAGAAAAAGAAAATCTAAGTTCTGCTCCCTCCTCTCCTGTGTGAACTTAATATCTACATGACTGTGTGTGTTCTTTTTCATAATCAAGGTAATGGATCGCAATAATTACTGCCAGTTTTTTTTTTAAAAATGGGGTTACTGTGAAGGGTTCTGAGATCCCTAAATAATTGCCATGCCTAACTCCCATTCTTCCTTTCCCTCCTATTCTGTCACCTTCTTATCCATCCAGGGAAAAATAATTCCAAAAAAATTTATGTAGATATTAAAAAAACTAGCAACAACAAATGCTGGCAAGGATGTGGAGAAAAAGGAACTCTCCTGCACTGCTGGTGGGAGTGCAAACTGGTCCAACCACTATGGAAAGCTGTGTGGAGATTCCTCAACCTGCTAAAGATGGAGCTTCCATATGATCCAGCAATTCCACTCCTAGGTATTTACCCAAAGGACACAGAAACATTAATTCAAAAGGGCACCTGCATCCTTATGTTTATAGCAGAACTATTTTTTTTCAAAGATTTATTTATTTATTTGTTTGTTTGTTTGTTTATTTATTTATTTATTTATACAAGAACCGGGGTATAGGCCAGATGCGTGGGAGGGCGAGAGGATTCACCAGAGACAGAGCGGGGGAACAGAGCAGGTAGACTGGCGAAATACACTGCTGAGGGGAGCAGCGGACAAGACAGGAGAGGTCTACTGTGTCATGTGGGACCCTCGCCTGCCGGCCCGGATTGAACTGGCACTGCAGAGGCTGTTGGTAGCTTCACAGCCCTGCGTTCAACCATCTGAGCCACCAGGGGAGGCCCTGTAGCAGCACTATTTACAATAGCTAAGCTATGGAAACAACCCAAATGCCCAAAAATAGATGACTGGATCAAGAAAATGTGATACATATACACAATGCAATATTACTCAGCAATCAAAAAAGATATACTCATGCAATTTGCAGCAACATGGTTGGAGCTGGAAGGGATCAGCAAAATAAGCAAAATAAGCCAGAAAGAAAAAGAAAAATACTGGATGGTCTCACTCATAGCAGGAATTTAGAAAACCTAAATAAGGGACCAGGAAAAAAAACCTAATTATAATAACATAAAAATCAAAATCAATAAGCAACTATACACCAGAGACACATTACAGGGTGGGGAGTAGGGGGGAGGATCAAAACAAGGGGGATGGGAATTGTATGGGGACTGTAAACAAGCTGAAAATGCATACATTGTGCAAATAATGAAAAATGATGTAAAAAATATATAAAATAAAAAAATAAAAATAAAAATAATTATCAAATATAGAATTTAAAAGTAAAAAAAAATTAATTAGAATGGCTTCTATCCAATTGGGCTAAGATAGAACTTGTAATGTAAATGGGAGAATTCAATATGCTAACGTTTGAAGGAAGGGAACTTGTTTGACAGTCAGATAACATGACAGACAAGACTGCCAAGAGCATCCTAGATGTGTTACTGGGAACAAGGGGTGTGAAAAATTCTTGAGTTGAATACCACTATCTAGTACTGAGTCTGTATTTTACAGCTTGTCCTTGTTGTGAAATGCTGCAATAATCTTCCCAATAACATGAGCCAATAAATTATTTTTCTCTCAGTCTACTAGAATTGGTTGGTATCATCTGGAACAAAAAGTGGGCATGTATATGTTTTCTTGATATTTGAGTACCAAGTTGAATTAGAGGTGTATTAGGTTCCAAGTGATAAAAGTGTTCTGCTGCTGGAAAAATTGTATATGATTTGTTAGTGAGTCAATGCAGAATCAGAAACCAATATTTTGATGAACAAAGTTATCTTACAAACCACCTTACCTTTGATCAAAAAAATCCACTGGTTACCAAAAAGTTACTTAAATTTCTTAGCCCTCTGCAATTCTATTCATTGTTTTGATGCAAAAACACAAATAGGAAAATGAGATATTACTTCAAAACTAGTTGGATGGTCAGTTTTTTAAAAATACAGAAAATAAAGAGTGTTGGTTAAAATATAGACAAAATGGAATGCTCATGCACTACTGGTGGGGAGGTAAAAGTGTAAAATGGTGTGCATCTGTGACATAATTTGGTGGGTGTTGAAAAATAAAACATAAAATTAACATAGACCAGTAATTCCCAAAACAATTAAGCAGAAATTCAGACAGATGATTGTACACCAATGTTCAGATAACCAAAAGATAGAAATAACAGATGAAAGAATAAATACAGTGTAGTATAAACATCCAATGGATTATGTATGATACATGTAGGAAGGGATGAAGTTTTGAAAATAAAAAAATATCAAACTGCCAGGGATCGAACTCTTGCTGCAGTGGTTGTGGCCTGCTTCCTAGTGCTGCAACTTAACCCTTTGTGCCACCAGGGAGGCCCCAACATCACAGCAGGATTTAGAGTAAATATCAAGTTGTTAATTCTGAAATTTATATGCAAATATTAAGACCCTACAATAGTCAAAACAATCTTGGTCATCTTGAACAAAATTAGAAGACTCACAGAAGTTGAAAATCTTTCAAACAAAGACAACTGGATAACCATAAAGGAAAAAAAAATTGACCTTGACTCCAACCTGACACTATACAAAAGAAATTAGAGGTGATCATAATCCTAAATGTAAAAACCATAATGCTTCTAGACTGAAACAAAGGACAATGATTTGGGTATAGGAAATGATTTCTCAAAACAAATTAAAAAATTGTACTTCACAGAGGGTGGATCAACCTGGCGGCGAGGAAACGCTGCGAGTAAGATCTCCCATTAAAAAAAAGTTAATAGGGAGGAAAAGCGGCAGGTCCCAGTGAGAATTGGGACACGGAAGATAAACGGGCGACTCCAGCAAACTACCTGAAGAAGAAAGTTGCCATAAAAGAGGACTAGAAGGGAGGAAATCTCAGAACCCTGCTCCCCTCCCCCACCCACAAAGTCGGCACTCTCCGACCAACAGGAAGGAGGAAAAAACAAAAAAACTAAAACGACCAACAAGAACAAACTACACATCAAGCAGGACTGTGAGTAGAAAGGAACTATTTCAGCCACCATACCCCGTGAACTGGAGCTGTGGAGAACCCTGCAGGATTTGCCGCAGAGGTGAGCGAACGGCTCCAGGCACCATTAGAGAAAAACAGAGACTCCCGGAGACCTACAAACAGCCCCAGGCCAGCCAGTAAGCTTGTGTGGAAAAGCAGAGTGCTTGAAAAGCAAACGCGGATTGTGGCTGTCCAGGTCCCCGCACCTGCAACCTAGGCTTGCCAGGAGACGTGTGGGGGCCCTCACTGAGGTGAATGTCCCTCACTGAGTAATCAGAAACCAGGCGCCCGAACACGGGAGCAGGGTGCAAAAGGCACCATTTCTGCGGACACTGAACTGGGCTACAGCCAGCCTCCTGGACCTGAGGCTTTGGAACTGAGACCCGGGGCACGAAATTCGGGGCATGGGATCCCCACAACAGTGGGGCACAAGGTAGACATAGCACCCCAAAGTCGTTGAGGCTTTCCCGACCAGTCCCACTCTGTTCCCAGTCCTACGGGGTGAAAAAAACAGCTCCCCAAGGACACTAGGAGAGATCTCTGGCGCCACCTAGCGACCAGAAAAAAAAATCACCAACACCCCATAGAATAGGGACCTTTCTTCAGTAAAGACTGCGCGGGGCAGACAGAGCAAGGGAGTGTGTACCTGCATTGCCTTTTTAGAACAGGGACCTTTCTTCAATAAAGACTGCTTAAAACCGGCAGAAGGCTCCCAGAGGAGCCAGAGGTGACCTGGAAAGTTCGCCTATGGCCAGGGGCAGACCAGGCACGTGGAAGAGTGTGCCTGTCTCCAAAGCGCCATTTTAGAACAGGGACCTTTCTTCAATAAAGACTGCTTGAATCTGGCAGAAGGCTCCCTGTGGAGGAAGAGGGAGGAGGTTCCCTCCGCAGTCAGAGGTGAGCTGAAAGCCCCCACAAGACCGGTCCCACCTGGCAGGAAGTTGGAGCCCAGAGGAGGATCCAGAGATTTGGAACCCAGAGTGCAATTCAGCTGCCCCACCTCCAGGGAAGTCTGTGGGACTTCAGACACACCTTTGTAACTAAACACAGAAGGAGGAGAGATTCTGAGACAGTGACCATTAACATACTCAAAGTACCACTGCCTCACTAAACTTCTGGCATAACAGTTTTTGACTCATTTGTACTGCCAGTTTCTGAAACTCCCGAAAGAACACACCAAAAAGATGCCAGCCAGAACCAGCAGCACAGTGTCCCAACGCATAAGGCAAATTAGAAGACAGGCAGCAGGGAAAAGAAAAACTACAAGCAAAGTAGCAATACCTCAGAAAAAAGACAACACACACACACAAAAAAAAAACAATCAGCTTGCAACTACGGTGACTTGGAAGAACTTCTGAGCCTTCCAGAAAAAGAATTTAAAATTGCCATGATGAAAAAACTGATGGAAGTCATTAAGGAAAACAACTCTCAGAAAACAATGATCAGTCATTAAGGAAAACAACTTTGAGTCCCTAAAGAGGGAAATGAAGGATATGCAGGAGATCAAAGGATTAACAGAAGAGCTAAAGAATGCTGAGAAAAGCAGTGATAACAGAATAGAGGAAATGCAAGAATGAATAAGCACTCTCTAAGACACAGAAATAAAAAGAACCAAAACAGAAAGGAAAGAGAAGTACGAAGGAAAAAGACTGAAGAAAGACTTTGGGAACTATCTGACTCCATGAGGAAAGGAAATATAGGAGTTACAGGAATCCCAGAAGGAGAGGAGAGAGACCTAGGAACAGAGAAAATATTCAAGGAAATAATTGAAGAGAACTTCCCAAACATGAAGAAGGAGCTGAAAATTGATATACAAGAAGCAAGAAGAACACCAAACTTTCATGATGAAAGGAAAAATACAGCAAGACACATAATAGTAAAGCTCTCAAGAATCCAAGACAAGGAAAAAATAATGAAGCTGACAAGAGAGAAGAAACAGATAACATACAAAGGAAAACCAATCAGACTGACATCAGAATTCTCTGCAGAAACACTACAGACAAGGAGAGAGTGGAGGGACATAGTCAACAGACTTTAAGACAACAGATGCCAACCAAGAATACTCTATACTGCAAAGCTTTCCTTCCTCATGAAGAAAGAATAAGGACCTTCCCAAACAAACAGAAACTCTTGAAATTCATTATGACTAAACCCCCACTCCAAAAAATACTACAAGGAGTCCTAAAGCCAGAAACTCAGAGGGACGAATAACAACGAAAGAAGGC